>NC_091929.1:8590424-8890424 GCF_041260155.1 Ptychodera flava
GGTTGCTTTAGTTTAAGCGGTCTCCCAAAAATAAAAAGTAAATCTCTCCAGAGGGCAATAGTACATTTACAAGAATAAAATAAATGTTCAAGAGACTCTATTTCATCATCACACAAAGTACAATATGGAGTTGTGAACTTCTGAGGATTGAACTTATTCAACTGTTGATTTGTATACAGAACATTGTGGAGTAACTTAAATTGGAAAGCTCTAGACTTACTATCAATCGCTAATTTATATATAAGCTCATACATTTTTTTCCACTTTAAGTCAAGCATGTTTGTAGCTTTTTCTAAAGTTGCCTGACTTTTTGGTACATCAACAATTACATCAATTATTTTTTCTTCAAACACTTTTTTGTCAAGGATTCCAAAATGAAAGTATTGTTATTTAAAGAAATACAGACTTCATTAGAAGATTAAGAAACAGTTCGATTTTGAGATCATCAGAATTGAAAGTGTCAAACCTAGCCACTTTAATTTATGATTTAAATTCAGACCTCTCCGATGGAGTTCCATCCACGGCACTCGCATATAACCTGTAAACAGGTCTGAAATATAATTTATACCAACTACCGAGAGGTCTTTGTAATAAACAGAATGACCCCTATCAGAATGTTTCTGTTATTCCATATTATCTGATCGGCATTGTCTGAAGTGTGATTGACTTCTGACCAAATATCCAGACATTCTTTCACAAAACTGGAAAATCTAACTAGTAAAAGATTAGTACAGAAATTACACTTAAATAAAAGATTTCCTCCGATTTTTTCCAGAATTTTAGAGACAAAATGTTTCCAAGGGTGTTTAAACTCACATTTAACAAGCGTTTAATCAATAAAATTCTATGTACTTTTTTCATCACTGATAAATCAGGCATTTTTAGGCCCCCCTGGCCCACCTCCCCTACCATTATATTCTTCCCAACTCTATCATGCCCATTCCAAAGGAAATTGTAAATTATTCTATGAACTCTATTTATAGCTTCACTGGGAAAGATTCCATGTGAAAGAACATACATTATTTTAGAAATTGCTAAAGACTTAATCACCTGAATCTTCCCAATGGTAGTCAAATTCCTTCCTTTCCAGATATTTAAGGTACTCTTCAGGTTCGCAATGGGAGTTTCTACATTCTGATGCTGTGCTAATTTTTCATCATTTGAAAAATGAATCCCAACAATCTTGATAGTGGAGGTGGGCCATTTGACCCCAAACGCCCTATCCGTTCTATGTCACCATTTTCCAAGCCAAACAGCTTCAGTCTTATCATTATTAACTTTTAAACCAGAAACCCTATGAAACACTTTCAGGAGGACAAAAAGAATATGTACCGACGTTTCATCACTGAGAAAACATGTCATGTCATCAGCAAATTCAGATTCTTTTATCTCCAAGCTTGCAATTTTGATACCTCTAATTTGCTGGTTTTCTCTAATTGAATGTAAAAGTGTTTCAAAACAAGAATAAATAACAATGGTGAAAGTGGGTCGCCTTGGCGCACCCCTCTTTCCAACTTAAAATAACCTGTACTATAGCCATTGTTCATTACTGTACTTTCAATATTAAAATATAACGCTTTGACCCAGTTAATAAATGACTCTCCAAAGTTAAACCTGGATAAAACAGAATACAGATACTCGAGATTAATAGTATTAAAAGCCTTTTCACAATCAATGGCTAAAAGTATAGCTGGTAAATCTGCAGTGTAAGTATAATGAAAAATTTCATCAATTTACCGAATATAATCACCAATATTTCTCCCTCTGACGAAGGCTGCTTGAGTTTCGCCGATAAGGCGGGGCAAAATTTTCTCCATGCGTTTAGATAGACATTTTAAGGCAAGTTTCATATCTACATTCATAAGGGAGATCGGTCTCCAATTTTTCAAATATTGTTGATCCCGGCCAGATTTCTCAATCAGGGTAATGATGCTTTGTTTTTGGGAGTTGGAGAATTCACCCTGTCTATATCCAAAATTTAGCGAATCCACAACTAGATGCCCCACCAGTGGCCAGAAGGCCACATAAAATTCCTTTGTGAGACCATCATTACCTGGGCTTTTGTTATCTGGCAGGGAGTGAACAATAGAAAGCACTTCATCAGATGTCAATTGACCTTCACAGCAGAGTTTATCGTTCTCAGACAGCGACGGTAAATTTAAATCGAGAAAGTTATGATCCTCATTTGAACTAGAACTCCCTTTAGAATACAGCCTTAAATAAAACCTTTTAATTGCACACAAAACATCTTGAGGGCGATCTTCTATCGTATGCTCGTCTTCTTTAGGCTTTTAATACTTGACTTACGTTTATTCGCTTTTTCCAAACTCAAAAAATATGTATTAACCTTTTCCCCCTTCTCATACCATTTTGTTCTGGATCTAATGATTGCACCTTCAGTTATGTAATCATACTCTCTCTCTAAATCGGCTTTTGACGCTCAAGAAGCTTATAATTCATATCGCAGGGATAGTTTGAACAAAGAACATCAAAGAAATTAATTGACTTCTCTAAATTCTTTAACTTCTGTTTCCGTTCTTTGGTGCGCTTTTTACTATAATCAATTGTAAACGCTCTAATTTTAAATTTTATATAATCCCAAAGGACACCATCATTTAATGAATTAGTATCCTGGACCCAAGCATCAATGTTTTCCTAGAGCTCAGTTCTAAAGACACTGTCATGGGCCAAACTGGCATTAAATTTCCAGTAACCTGGACCACGCTTAAAGTTACAAAAGTTACAGACCGAGAAAACTGCCGAGTGATCAGATGCTACTCCAGGGATGATCTGAATCTTGCTCACATGTTGTTGAAGATCATTTGAAATTATGAAATAGTCTAATCTTCTTTGCATAACGTTGGGCCGACGCCTTCTCCGTGTAAAGCCACGTTTGACTCCATGACGAATGCGCCAAATATCAGACAGATTAAAAATATCTGAAACTCTATTCAAAATAATGGTAGATTTCTCCCAGGGTTTGGGATTCCTCCCTGACCTATCAAGCTCTACATTGTGAGCGAAGTTCAAATCACCACCTAGAATTACGAATGTATCTGGATCTACAAATGTTTTATCAAGCAAACAATAAATTTCTTCTAAAAAGGATGTGTGCTCCTTTTCAATATTAGGTGCATACACGTTTAATAGAATATAGGGAGCGCTGTCAAATTCAGCTTCAATGAGGATAAATCTACTGTTAGGATCAAGAACTGTATTATTGATAGTAACATTAGAGTGGTTGATGATTGTTAAAACACCTCTGCTGTTATTAGTGCCATGTGAATACAAACATCTGCCTTTAAACTGAGATGACCAAAACTTGACATCATCTTTTACACTGTGAGTTTCTTGCAAAAAAGTAAAAGTAGGGTTTTTACTATTTATCCAAGAGGCAACTGTTTTCCTCTTTTTAAAGTTTCGAAGACCTCTGGCGTTAAATGTCAATGCTGAAAGGTCCATTTGAAAAACACAACTACGTATAATATTTCATGCCAGTTACCAGAAACGTTGAAAACAAAATTGAAACACGCTGTTTTTCGCCAATTTTGTAGAAAGAAAACATACAACCATACAAAACATACAACGAGACCAACAATCGATGGAAGGACTGCAAATCACGGAACAAAAAAAAAAAAACAAATCCAAAAACATCAAACCCTTACTGTGTTGGAGGTGAATATAATAATAATGATTAAAAAAATGCCTACAATGTTACCATTAACCTCATCGAATACATAATTTAACAAAAGTTAATCAAGTACTATCAATTCATATTGCAGGAATGTCTTTCACTCTCATTTCTTTTTGTTAACATTTTCATACTTGACAACTAACGTTGCTGGCACTTTCCATGCTATGTAACAACTCTTCGTCGAAGCTTCTTTCTTTATCTTACTAGCATACTGCAGCAATGTCTTTCTTTCGGCATGTACTTTCTTACTAACATCGTCTGTCACGTAAATCTGATTTCCTTCAAATTTGTTTCCTTTCAAGAATCCTGGCGCTGCGTATAGAATTTTCCTTGCATCATCGGCATATACAAAAGCCACCTTGATAGTTCTGGGTTTACCATCTGTTGTAGGGAGAGCTGGAATTCTGTGTGCACGCTGAATGGCCAGGTGTTCGGGCAGCCCTCGGACTTCATGTGGAGACAAAATTACGAATAAAACTCGCACAATTTTCTCGTATTTTCTCTGGGAAATTTCTAAAGTTGAAGTTTATCCTACGGTCTCGATTTTCCAAATCATATTCTTTCTTTTCCATTTGCTCCATTCTCTTTTCCACTTCATCTATTTTCACTTTCAATTCATGAACAAGTGTTTCGGAATTTTTCAAGTGTTGTTGATTTTTTCCGTTCCTCAATACGTTCATATGCATGGTCCAAGGACTTCTCCACCTCCGAAACTTTACTTTCAATCTCCAATACTTTCTTTCTTACCGGTTCCACCTTCGAAGTTTCTTCTTTATCTGGAAAAGCAACTTCAAAATGACCTCATTCCGTTCCTCAGATGACAGCTGTAGTGCTCTGGTAAGGTCGCCATCTTGAATTTTCTGACTCTGGATCTGCACTCTTTCTCTACTTCTTGTTAGCATCTCGTCAACCCTTCTTTCTTTAACTTCTGCCGCTTTCTTCCCCTGGGACACTTTTGCCAAGCCAGTATAAGTCATTTGGACGAAAAATTGCTTTAGAACACCTACAAAACACCCACCGACACAGGAGCCAACTACTCAGAACAACGCACCAACTCGCGCATGCTCAGTCCTCTGTAGCCTATGTTTTGTATGTTGTATTTTGTAAAACCTCCCCTTCATAGGGTTTTGACAAGAGGGGTCACCCACACATTACTTTGTATACAAATGTACCAGGGATAAGATGGGTCTGAAATAACGTGATATATGCAAAACAGATCTAACTGATAGCAGCCTAATACTCTATCATTTGGAGTTCATTAAGAAAGACCCCCTTGAGTAGGACAAAAATAGGTAAAATATCTGCAAGAATAAACGAACGGGTGCACCAATAAGTTAATGTTTAACAGCGTAGTACATTTACTTCAATGTCATGGCTTTGCAAAGAGGAGACAGATGAGAGTTAATGCAAAAATCATTTAAAATTCAACGACCATGTTTGGATTACTTTCATTTTCATATTCAAGTACTAGTCAATCACTAAACCTTTTGATTTTTTAGAAGCATAAACAAAGGTGTCAATATGGTGGTTTAATACAAATATAGTTTTAGTGCAAAGAGATTTTGCCGTTGTTAATATGATATTTTTATTCAGTATTACTGGCCATTGGCCTTTATGTACAATGCTATGAGCATTGTACAAATTGATAGCATCATAGAAATGACAAATGCAAAGCGAAAAAACCCTTGCACTATCATTCAATGCAGAGATAATAGTCGTGAATTTTATACTGAATAACATGTCAAATGTCTTATATTTATCCCGATGAGTTGGAAATTAAAGAAGTCCGTGTCGTCTCTGTTCCTACAAGTAGGTACTAATTAGCTACACACTAACCTGTATGACAAGGGACGATTTCGATTTTGAAATCATTAATTATCCACACTTGTCAAGTAATATTCTGTCTGCACCTGCTAATGGTGTATACGTTTCTCAACTTCTCAGATATTGTTGAGCTTGTGATTCCTACACTGGCTTTCCAGCAGGACACAGCTCATTGGCATCAATACTAGTAGGATAGAGATAAACCAAAAGACTATTGAGGAATTTCAAATGTTTCTATTGTAGATATGGTGACATTGTGGCCAAATACGAAAGCTCTGTTACTCAACTGAATAGCGACAGATTTCCAGACTTTGACTGATATCAATGAATAATATACTGTATCCCTTCATACATTTTTTTAAAGTTGAGACCAATCCTGACGGATGTAGCATGCTAGAAGTGTACGTTTACCCATTCTGGACACCTGGTAAAACCAGTTACTATTAGTGGTTCAGGATGGTCCTACTTAACTTTGTACATAACAAACGTCCCAAGGACCTGGTAATGTTGTGTTACCTTCAATGAAAACTGTAATTGGACCAGTTTAATGTGATATTAAATGGCAAGTAGAATATTCAGTGTCATGGATGTCTTCAGTGTTTAAAAAATGACAAAAATCGGCCGAATATAAGGAATACTGCAGAGCTGGACTAGTTAAAATCAGTATTTCCATCGTTTCAGAGCCTATTGAATGCACATTGGTAAATGATGTCGTTGCTATATGTATTTAAATGCATATAGTTAGTACATCATTGTTGCGACTGTTATGATTTTGAGGCCTTATTCATGAGAACTTGGCGCAGGCAGAGGCTAGCGTAACCGCTTAAACCTTGTCTCTGACAGTCTCTGCAGCGCGAATATCTGAGTTCCTAAAGCCTTTGCTGTAGTCAAGATCCATCGCCGTCGCCATATTACGCAGGTGTAATGTTTCGAGCTAGTCTGCCTTGACTGGCCGACAAACTTTCCGCTTCACCTGTCAATCATTTCCTATGCGTTAGGTTACAACAAGGCTTCACTGTTGATGTTGAGGGCGCAGCGGATCTGGACAGTCCCTTGTGCTTTCCTAGCTCTCCCTTAGGTGCTTGCGAATCCCTCTTCCCTCTTGTGTGAGAGACTACGAGTAATGATAGACAAACCATATATGAACCGAAAATGCCCACGTATTTCAGTATATATTGCACTTGTCTGTAAACTTAAACATGGAAGTGTTAACATCAACATTCAGCAATATTCACCACAGATTAATTCAAAAGGTCATTTAACATACAAATAGGTAATTTGCTGAATATAGATGCAAATTTCTTTGACTGGTTTCATTTAGATTTTTGAGCGCGAAATAAACATTGGCTACAACACCTTCAGAGCGTTCAATGAAATCACTGTAGTTTAGCAATTCATTGACAGCACACTTGTGAATATTTATCAGTATGAGATAATTAAATATGCAAATGAGCCGTTCATTGAGACTGCTCAACGCTTCACAGATTAAGATATATGTCATAGCAATATTTGCAGCAGCTTGTTAAATTAGTTTTGAGTCAAATTAGTAATTACAAAAATTCATGACATATGCAAATGAGACATTTCTTAATCTGACACTGCTCAATGCTTCACAGTACAATCAGACATTTACAGATCATTATCAGTAACTTTCATCAAATTTGGCGTTGTAATTTCATAGGTATATATACAAAGGAACCATGAATTAACTTGACACCACTAAATGCTTCGCATAACAGTCAATAACATTAGACAGCGGTCAATATCTGCAGCAGGTTTCATCAAATTTGGTAGAGTAATTTTGGAGTTATATACTGATTACAAAGTTTATAATAAAAACAAAAAGCCATTAAATAACTTAACACTGCTAATTAATTCACAGAACAATCAGATATATGTCAGATAAATATCTGAAGGAAGTTTCATAAACTTTTGCTGAGTACTTTCGCAGTTAAATCACTAATTACAAAACGTTATTAAAAACACTTATTGTTAAATGAACTTTAACAAACTTTTTATTACTGAGCGCCTGGATTAACACTAGAAATAATATTGCTTTATACAGTCAACACTTTCAAGCTGATTCAAGATGAGGTGCTAGTAGGTTTTGTACCAAGACATATTAATTAATGCATGATTCAATTTTCAATACATGATTTGAAGATGAATCACTTAAACCTAAACGAAGTTGCTAATTAGTTGGTTACAAACCTGAAAGGCCCATAAGCGAAAAAAAGCACATTTATGCAAACAATATCAGTGGTTGGGTGATGTCACAGGTAATACCGGCAAAAACAATACGTTCAATCAGTGACAAGAAACATAAGCACAAAAGAAAATTATTTTCATAACATGGTCTGCTGATGAGAGTGACGGTTATGGTCTAAGTGACTACATAAGTGGCCTTGATGAGGAGACTGAACAGTAGACAAAAAAGTAGCTAGCATGAGGTCTTTATTTTGAGATCGATCTTGAAGATCTAAATATTCTCTTTCATGTTTTGTACAGGACTACACAGATTGTAAGCATGTACTTAAAGGTACTGAAAAGTTCTTACATCTGGTTCCCATAAATTGCTACTGCCAGAAAAATCTTGCCATCTTATCAAGTAATATTGTAATGGCCTTCTTGAGTTTCAGGGCTGTTTAACCCTGTACAGTTCATGTTTTACGACCATCACACAACTCATCGTCATAAACTGCAAGTAAAATTCGCCATTCTGCAAAAGTACACCAACTAAATTTAGTAGAACGTAATGGAGATAAAACAATATCTTCTCTTCAGTTTGGAAGTTACTATTTCTTGAAAATGCCTGTTAGGAATGTTACAGGGAAGAACATTTTCACACACCCACCATGCCAAGTGAAACAAACGGTGTCACATCTGCTTATGGTTGCTAAGACTACATATGTTTCGGCAGCTGGGGCTAATGGTTAATGTTGATGCAGCTATATTGCAGCTGGGTAATACAACTGTTGTAGCTTGCAAAAACTCTGCATATAGACAATTCCAAATCTGACATCATGAATAATGGCTGCCCTTCATCGCAAGTAAGACATACAGCTAACGCTGAAGACTATATAACTTTGTGCAAAAAATACGAGCATATGAAATTAAAGAAAAAGAGGTTTTATGTAATCACACTGTCACTACATCATTAAAGAACAATTTAACTTGTAGCTAAAATAGAAACGTATGTGGATAAATCAGTTAACATATTACATTGAAATATTTGTCAATGCATTAAATTTTCACACCACTTCCTATTTTCCTGTTCGTCCCATTATCTTCAAAAAATTCAGTCTGATTTTTCTTAATGATTCATTATCCCTTCACAATCATTTTAGCATTAAATGTCCCAGTTGAAATATACAAATATCTTCTTGATCTTCCAATTGAAGGTTTCACAGTGACGACCTAATCCTTGTAGTGTGCTTACGTCATGACACCTTTCGTGTTACAGAGACGGAGAGGAGACGGGGAGACAATGACAGAGACAGACATGGGGAAGGGAGGGAGAGAAAGATAGATAAAATTAAGCTCGGTCCATAACTCATTTAATTTCAGTCACATTTGACATAATTTGCTTTGCTCTATAGCATTTTTATGGCAATACGTGCGTCAGTTTCCCTTAGGCAATGGCCTACATATTAATTTGAACAAATATGTAAAATTAATGATTTTTTGCTCAAATTTTCAGCCAAAGACTTACTACACCGAAATTGCTGATAACCCCTAATATTGCTGGCGTTCATGTGCACGGTGTAGCAAATACATCACACATTTAGGTAGCTGAGCCATGCGATGTTAAACTCAATGCATTGAAATCCATTGAACTTCAGAGGTACCTTCATTCATCGGTGATTGCCAGGCTGAAATATACGATTGTATTACATGGTATACAGCACCGATGCATTGTTTTATGGTAGAATGTATTACTTTGTGATTGAAAGAGAATTTTATCAACAGCAATTTGAGAATAATCGTAGAGAATTGTTAATCATAATCTGGCAACAAAATGAAAAGGTTTAAGGATAGTTAAAACAGCAATCAATCACGAATATGACGTTGCATGACTTGTTAAACACTGTAAAGTTTTTAATCAAAATGTTTTTTTTAAATTAATGTGATTTTAGAAACTTTTGTCTCAATGGCTTTTTATTCCGATTACAGACAGAGAAACCCCGTAATCAACTGTCCATTGAACCTGTCGACATCGACCTTTACCGGGATCCCTTTTGCGCTGGTGACATGGTCTCTACCTGTTGCCACTGATAATTCTGGCACTGTACACATACTTGGAAGCCATGAGCCTGGGAGCAACTTTTCAATAGGCAGTACAGTTGTGTCCTATGAGGCGTCGGACCCTTCTGAAAACATGGCAAACTGTTCGTTTACCATCACTGTCGAAGGTAATTGGCATAACGAATTAACTGAGATTTTTCTGTAAATATACTGTCCTACCATTGTCTTCCAATACGAGGAAAGTACAGGGATTCTTACAGCTACTCTAATGAGTGACATGCATTAAAAATACAAACCAGTCATGTCAATGTAACATTGTAGGGGTTTATCAATGTCATTTTTGTGTCTTTGATTCTCCTAAATTTTTGAACTCTTATTTTTTTCAAGAAAGAGTTCAGTACGAAACATTTTCAATTACCCCTGTTTGCCAGTGTTTTTACAATTTTGACGAGATCATAATAAACCTTTTAAGACCATTGAATGTGAGCTTGAGTCATTTTTCTTTGAATTACATGCATTGAGCCACAATGTACGAAGGTTTTTTCTTGGTTAAGCATCTTCCTGTTAAAAATATTGCCTAGAAGAAAGTAGGGAAAACATCATTTAGGGACCGCACAGAAGTTACGGGGACGAGTGTCAGTGTTTTTCCACATGATGCTGCGCACAAAGTAGTGACGGTTTTCAAGGGTGTCACAGTGCAGTCCACGACAATATTATCTCTATTGACATGTTATTTCTACTTTGACGTTTGAGCTTTCAACAAGTACTTTATAACCTCTACAAAGTGGAATATGTGTTTTATCACAGATGTGTTTTGTGATTACACCTAGCTAATCTGACTACCCTACATCTTCACCTTCGTTCCCCTAGACAATCAACTCTTCTACCTCTGACCGTTATCATCTTCCTTCCCGGCCAGTCAGCCATTTTTGCACACAACACTGCACCATCAAGCCTTTGTCTCATCACTCCCATTCATTCATTCATTCATTCATTCATTCATTCATTCAGCTGCTGGGTTCATGCCACACCAGGTCGGTCAATTACTCTACGTCCATTTGCTTGCGATCCTTCCATCGAACAACCATGCCAGCCAAAGGACTAATCAGCCTCAGGCGAATGACGGTCCTACCATTCAAACCAAGCTCGGAACCAGGTCTCCTTCCAAAGTTCCATTGTCTGCAATGTTTCCTTCTGCCAGCGTTTCGTCGGGTAGCGTCCAAGCCAACAAAACCAACAAGATAGTTATGTAACAACTGCCATGTTTACTCAGCTGCAAGACTCGGTCAACACGCTAACCAATATCCTACAACAGCAACTTCAACCAGCGGCCACAGAGTCACCTATGAACCCCTGACATCACATCCTGAAGTTCCAAGAAAGTAAACAACATAATGTCGACGTCATCCCCTCATCATCATCCAACAATTCGCTACGTACCCATTGAATGCCTTCAGAAAGCCTACCACATATCGAAATGGTGTCACCAGCAATTCGCGATATCCAGGCAGGTAAGGATGTGTATCTTGCCTTTTTACTCATCCTCAGCTCAGCTATGGTTCAAGGGACAGCTAACGTTACATCATGATCGGCGACGAAGCACTATCGCTGAAACCGCTTTACGATTCGCAAGTAGCCCGCTCGCTTACTATCCAAGAATTCATCCTAGCCTTCTCTATCTATAAAACGTCATGTGTGAGGCTTTGCCCAATCGTCGCGCAGAGTTGGATGCGTATGAAAGTGAAATCCTGGACATGTCCCGCCATTTCATTGGCCTAGCATTCTCTGAGTACCACCGACGTTTTTCCACGAGGGAGGCAGCTTTACTTCTTAATCACAATACCAAAGTCGATTGGTCCCATCGTGATAACGGCCTCTTCTGCTCTATTTTTCTGGTCTACGGGCGGTATTGTGTAACCTCTGAGGCAGAGTTTCTCATACTACAGAAATCTGCCCCAAACTGGCCCCAGACAGTAAGAAACCGGTTTCTTCCGCAGCCCACGCTTAATCATAGTCAAAAGACAGTAAAGGACGACTGCAAGAGAATTGTGCAATAATTATAATTCTTCCAGCGGCTGCACCGAGGCGAACTGTACATATGCGCATTGCTGCTCTCAATGTTTCTCAGATAAACATAGCAAACGCCATGGAAAGTGCTCTGGCAAAACCCCTCCAACAAACTGACTACCATTGAAGGCCTCCACGCCAATTAACATCGCAAGCCTGACCGACCATTTGGACCCTAATCCGGATCGGAACTTTGTCAACACTCTAATTTCAGGCTTGCAATGCGGCTTCCACACAGGTGTCCGCAATGTACCCTCGTCAATTTACATCGGCCGTAACTGTGTCAGAGCTAATAGATTGTGAAGTAAACAAAGGGTATATACTCGGCTTGTTCAAGCAGTCACCCCTCGCTCACTTCCGTTGCAGTCCTACTGGTCTAGTGGAGAAGAAATATTCTGCAAAGAAAAGTCTCATCGTCAATCTGTCTTCGCCTAATAATGACCCAATCACTTCAAGCATAAATTAACTTATTGACAAGGACGAATTCAGTCTAACATACGTTAAACTTGATGACGTCATTGCTTCTATTCTCAGACTTGGAAAGGGTTTCTGGCTCTGCAAAACGGACATTGTTGATGCCTTCAAATTGATCCTTATCCATCCATCATTATGGCATCTATGCGGTATCCAGTGGCAAGGTTGTTTCTACTTCTTCGTTCATCTCCCGTTCGGCTCTCGTTCTAGCCCACAGATTTTCGACCTACTTTCAACCGCCATATCTAGGATAGCACAGAAGGTGTATGACATTGACACCATTTTCCATCTCCTTAACGACTTCCACACCATCGACCCTCCGTCATTTGACGCCGACTGAGCTATGGCCTTCCTGACCTTGTTATTCCGTCGTGTCTCTATCCTGATTGCACCGCACAAAACCGTTGGGCCTACCACCTGCCTAGAATACCTCGGCATCGAATTAGACACCATAAAGATGCAAGCACGCCTGCCACAAGAGAAACTCAACAGAATACTTGATCTCGTCGCTTCTTTCCTAAATTGCAAATCCTGCACAAAAAGGCAACTACTCAGTCTACTCGGTCATCTCACCTTTGCATGTCGCGTCGTAGTTCCAGGAAGAACTTTCATTTCTAGACTAATTGAATTGTCTAAGGCCACACAAAAACTCGAACATCACATCACCATTTCATCAGAAAGCAGGCTAGATGTCACAATGTGGCACCATTTTCTTGCAAGCTGGAATGGCATTTCCATGTTCCTTGACACAAGTACAACAGCAGCATCAGACATGGAACTTTATACACATGCCAGCATCGGTCACGGCAGCTACTTCATCAGCCACTGGTTCCAGGAACGCTAAAACAGCAACTTGCGTTTAGACTCTGACCCCGCACTCTCTATAGCCTTCCAAGAACTGTATCCGATTGTCGTTGCCGCTCTGAATCATCCATCATCATGAAGTTAATGAGGCGCCTCGTTATTCTAGCAGCCACACATCACTTCATGTTTCACTCCAAACACCATTCCTGGAAAGTTAAACACTACTGTTAACTCTCTGTCTGGTTTCCAGATGCAGCGTTTTCGGAACGAGGCACCACACGCGGATCCAGCCCCCTGCCACATGCCCTAAGAAGTAATGATCCACTGAACAAAGCTGTGGCGATCTTCCAACAAGCATCACTTAGCAAGAGGACAATCAGTTCCTATTCGTCGGGGGTACGTGCATGGAAAACTTTCTGCTCGTTGTCAGACGTTTCTTTAAGTTCTACGTATCTGCCTGATGTGTCCGAAGAACTTTTAGTCTATTTCGTTACCCACTGTGCCACCTTCCTTCACCTTAAACTGTCCACTATTAAACTGTATCTAGCTGGAATACGCTCCTACTATATTATGAATGGTCATCGCAATCCCCTTGTGTCAGAATACGGCCATCCTTACTCGCGCCTCAAGAATGTTCTCACGGGGATCCATCGTTAACAAGGTTCAACCACAAGATCACATCTCCCTATTACAGTGGACATCCTCCGGCGCATGTACAACATCCTCAACGAAGGTGTATTCGACCCACATGTAGAACTTTTGTTGCAATCGGCATTCCTTCTTGCTTTCTTTGGGTTTCTGCGCTGTAGTGAGTTCACGTCTGCCACTCAAAGTTTCACCCTTAGTCAAGTCTCTGCTTCGGGGAAGTTACCAATACTGCATCCAACAGACGGGTCTCATGTCTGTCAGTACGACTGAAGTCTTCAAAACCTGACCAATTTGCCGCGGCTTTGACCTGCGCCTCTTCCCCATGGGTACCGCGATCTCTCCTGTTTCCGCATTAGTCCGGTTCATATCTCTCCATCAAGAAATGTCTGCCACTGCATTCGAACCACTTATTCTCCTGCCAGAAAGAACGCATTTAGACTGCCACACGTCCACAGCATTTCTACGGACTGTTTTATCTCGTATCGGTCTGCAACCAGATTTATTCGCCGGCCATTCCTTCAGCATTTGGGCAGCCACTTCAGCCGCAGTCCCTTACTAAACCTGCAGATCTGCAAAGAGCTGATTAAGAGCTGAGGCAGATCTGCACAAACAGACTCACTGCAGCTTTCTGGACAGAGCTGCAGTAAGCTGATTCTGTGAATATATAATTAGTTATTGCAGCTCTGAGACAGACCACTGCAGACCACCCACAGCTCTGGGACAAACCTCTTGCAGACAACCCACAGCTCTGGGACAGACCTTGCAGACATCTTGCAGCTCTGAGACAGACCTCTCACAGACAACCTGCAGCTTGGGGGAAGGGGTAGACATCAAAGGTCAAGGAAGCTAACAGGCCGAGCTCATGACAATGAGGTCACAAGTAGTTAGCTAGATGGGATTAAACATAGCTATACGGCAAATCAGTGTACACTCACTGCAGCCAACAACAATTTGTTGGCTTTGTGTGGTGGCATATGTATAATGCCCTACAAAGAAACTCCAAGAATGGTGCATGGGGAAATGCAATTTTATTGGGCCATTTTCTTTACTGATAAAGCTGATGCAATGGATTTCATATTTGTACTTTTAAGATTCAGCATACAAAAAATAATCCAGTGCATTCAGCCTTTGATAAAATGTACCTTAACTTTTTTATTCAGTGATTTGATCAAAATCCATATTCTCTCTGGTACAGTTGGACTTCTACAGAGGAGAAAGAAGCAATACAAGAGTGGTAAAATCAGCAGACAACACCTTCATACACAAACAAAACACATTGAGAGCTATATAAATTTTAAACAAAGTTTGTATTAATAAAATAACATATATTTTAAAAAAAGTGTTTACATAAAATGCACCCTTTTGAAAACTATAGGTTATAGGTAGAAGTGATGTAAGAGCCTAGGACTGCACTGGCACTTATAGAGGTTCCCCGTAGTCTTCAGCCGAGGAAGCCCAACAAGTGTCAGTGCAGTCGTAGGCTCTTACGTCACTTCCACCTATAACTAAAGGTTTTCAAATGGATGCCATCGTGCTATCAGTAAGTGAAAATTAATAACAAAAACAGATTTCGCACCAGTTTGTTATAGATTTCTTATTGCTGAATACATAATCACTGGGTAACCTTCCCCTTTAAACGATATCAAAGTAGGTGCATGCAAATCAGTTGCATCGTAACTATAAATCTCACAAAGGTGAGAACTGAATTTCTATGCCTTTCACTATATGAATCCTATCATGTATGAAAATCACTGAAAAGTAGAAAAATCAGTATAAATTTCATCTATAGAAAATTAGCATATTTTCAGCAACAAGCTACTATGGGATTAAACACATTTGAACACAAACTATATTTAATATCAAAACATCAAAACATGTTTCCCTAAAGGACAATAAAGTCTACTGCATTAGTTCTGAGCAAAAATCTTAAGTTAGTTAATAATTATCAGTATACTTAATCATCGTCTCTCAATTAAAATTTCTATTGAAAAATTACGTGAGGTGCTATACTGCAGGAAGATTTTTGACAAAAATTATTATAGTGAAGTAAGGAAGCATCTATCTCAATATTTATGCAGATGTACATGCAAAAAGATTTCTTTTTTTTTTTGAATTGCTGAATGATATGAAATTGGCCAAAGCAATAATTGTTCTTAAGCTTTTTTTTTGAATGACTTGGTTTCTGAACAATCTGATAATGGAATACACAAAAAAATTGTAAAATCTGTCCTTTGAAAGACCCACGGTAAGATCAACAGATCACAATATTTAAAATGTGTATCAAATAGAAACTGATCAGTTAAAAATGTTATGTTAAATTCACATATATATATAAAGAAATTTAACCATGAAAAACTTATTCAAAAACTTTGTAATTTTTGTTACATGTACTTTGTTGACAAATAAAATTCACTTTATATATTTCAAAATGCCTTTCCTTAAAATGAAGTGTACATGGAAAACATGATAACTTTGATTTATGTTTTATCATTAGATGTTGAGTTTCAGCCAAAATAAACAAGGCATCAATAAAAAATTGGTAAACAATGTTCAATTGCTACAGGATTAAGGCTGAGTCTGCGGTATGTGTCCTTCATGATAAGAGCGATAATGAACAATAAAACTTGCTAAAGAAATGAATCACAGTACAAACCAAGCCACCACCGGCACTGCTTGGAGAAAGTAGTTGTATCAAGTCAGAAACATTTCTGCCATCATTAAGACTTCGAATGATCGGCAACTGAGACGAGAATAAAACTGTATCATGTCCGATTTATACTATGTTACTCCTATGCACTGCATGCAGTAGAGTTGCTATCATAAGTACTAATCCATAATGATCGAAATGAACATAGATCACTTCTTGTCGCCATATGTTCTCAACTTCTCAAAGAACAGTGGTTGGTTTGAAATAGTCCCCTACGGTGTGGAAAGTGTCGAAGTAGCAAACTCTCAGTTGAAACCTCACTAAAAGGCTGGAAAATTCAATATGTCCACGGCCATTACACTGTAAATAACGGACATCCACTGATCGAAGTTTAACTTACATAAACTCTAAGTGTCTAACGCAGGCAACGTCCTTCAAACATTACAGTTCTCCTAAATCTCTTCTGTGTTCCCTTCATCGTCCACTGAGAGAAGTAATCGACGATTTCTCCCAAAAACCGTGGCTTAATGGAGTGAATGATACCTGCAGACTCACACATTCAACACTGGAATTCAAAATGGCAGCCTTGACAAAATTGGCCAATCAAAAGTCTTGTTTTACAACATGTGATGTTGTAAGGTCAAAGTTCGAATACATGATGATCTGTTTGACCTGTGACCTCCTGGCTGCTGCCATAGCCTTTCAAACATTAGTTTTGCGAGAATGGGAGAGTATATTACTTTTACGCCAACTTTTATACACTATAAATCAGTCAGTGTACCTCTATGGCCTTCCGACATGTATGATTATGCAAGTAACGATCGTGAGTAGTCAGATTTTAAGCCAATTACCCTAAAAGGCTTCTAAATGTGTTTGCATGTATCAACGTAGGACTCACTTTCTGATCGACACATGACTGAGGGCAATGGCCTTATTTAGTGCACAGTGCTACACGGCAACACAGAAAAACCTTGAACAGGGCCCATGGGCTACATTGCAGCTATTCGGTGGTATGACTTGTAAATGACTTGTAAATGACTTGTATGACTTTTCAAAAAATAGTATTTCTCAAATCATTAATCCTTTGACTTTTCTTTTTCTTAAGGATTATGTGGTATTTACAGTACATACCACATATAACTTACCATGTAGATTTTTGTTTATGTATTGAGTGATTATGATATTTGGTATCCTGTTGTTTTCATCATTGGACGACTGTGTTAAATTCTGCCTGAAAATATTCTTTACGACTTGTTGAAGAGAATTTTGCAATATTAAAATTTAACCAAAATAAAAATTTAAAACTAAAAAAATTCATGTATCATTTTGTATGAACATACTGGGGTTTCTAAGCTTCCTTTCATTGTAATATACTGTAGATTATACAGTGCCACTTGGGACAGTAAAAAGTCTGGTTAGTACCAAACCAGATATATATTTCACATATATCTACATGTTCAGGGTGCAATTTCACCATTATCATTGCGATAATCCCATTAGTGTTTACCAAACTAGAACAAACTTGGTGCAGATTAAAAATGATCAACTAGAGTGTTTATCAAATTCGTCACAAAGATAATGCTTATATTGTAAGTTTTGATTTAACTGTGGTCATCAACAATGTTTGTTGGCCAACAGTGATATACATTACAATTTGACATGGCATCCTTCTTTGAGCTGCAAGCAGTCTTCAGAATGATCCATTTATACAAATGTAAATAAAGTTCTTAGGGAGAGCTGAATTTGGTCTGCACAGAGCTGACAGTTGTCTGCATTGACTTAGTAGACAGCTCAAATTATCAGTTTTGTCTGCTGCCAACAAACTACAGCTCAAGACAACCAAAACAGATCTGCAGTTGAGCTGCACAGAGCTGTGGCAGACTGAAATCAGAGCTGGAGCAGCTCAATACAGATCTGCAGGTTTGGTAAGGGTGGTTACAAATCCCAGACCACCTGATCCAGACTTTAGGTAGATGGTCTAGCAACTGCTACTGACTTAACATAAGAACATCAGAAATTTCCTTGCATCACGCTTTTCAACTGCTAGCCTCCTAATTCTCATAGTGCTACCCTGATTTATTCTCGACTTACTGTGTGAACACTCAAACACTTATTTACTGCTGCAAGTTGGCCTCATTTTATTGCATTAAATGACTCGCATAATACATGTCTTGTTGGGTTTTATGTCTGTGTTTCATCATCGTAGCATTTTCATCTTTTACTGGTCCTATATGTAACATCTGTTTGCACCTGGGCTCGCACAGTTTACCTGTCCCCATGATCTGCCTCCCCAGGCCGTATCACCACCGCGGTGATCCCTTGAGCGCGAGAACCCTGTCTTCGTTCCATCGATGTTTCCACTTGGGCTCGTAGGGTCGACCTGTCCCCCAGGACCCACTTCCAAACCGCATCATGTCACCAATGATCCCTTGCGATTCCCCTCTGCTAACATAGTTTCCTTCCCTCCTTGGGGTCACTTCAGTCATACTTCCGTCGTTTTGGCTTCGGATTCCATCCTGACCCCAATTTCTCGGGGATTCCACTCCTTTCCCACATTTCGACCTTTCAGGATGGATTCATCGTCAAGGTCATTCAGACCTTGACCCCCAAGATCACGACGACCTTTCCTTAGCTGCTTGACTGAAGGGGCCCTTTCCCATATGTTTTGCCATATCTTTATTGCAGGTTTATTTTGACGGTTTTTTTGTATTGTAAGTTTCGATGGTACTCAGCCTTTTTTGCTTGATATCTGCTGAGGGCAACTTTATCTTCCTAACTTTGTAGTTCTATGCCCTCTACTGCTATAGGTTTGCCGTTTCATTTTGTGCTTTATTTTATAACTTTGTCAGTGTTTCCGTTCTGTTTTTGCAATAAAACCTCTTCTCTTTCCCTCAACTTAGCAGTTGTTTGTTCACAAATAACTTTTATGCAACGTTGAAGTAAGTCGATAAAAGAATTGCATTTAACACAAAATTATTTTACTGGAAGTAGAATTTGCTATTCAAAACTCAAAAGGGGACAACATTTGTTATGTTTACTTTCGCTTTAAGGTTTTGCTTGTAATTATGTATAGAGTTCATTCGGAAATTACTTTGACATATGAGCTTGAAGACTAAGATTAAATCAGTAACGCTATTATGCATGCTTGCAATCTGTCATTAAATTTAATTTGGTCAATTTATATGGGAAGACTCTATGCTTGCGCCTTTACCCTATTAGAGGGGTCTCTATATCACAGGCTGTTGAAAGTATTGACTAACATTGTCTGTTTTCAATGAAAAACCATTATTTATCCGCACGTCGACGTATTATGTCCAGCTTTCTCTTCTTAATTCAACAGCAATCTGTTTTGTTTGGTCATGTTTTAATAATCACTTTTCCAGCCTTAAGTTATTACTTATTAACATCGGTCGTCCGTATCTAATCGATACTGTTACGCATCAGTTATTAAACAAAGGTTGTCACCGTCCAGTATTTTCTAACTTATCCTCTTTTTAAAAAAATCACTGCCTATTATCTTGTCCGTCTTATTATCTTGGAAGCGTTCAGTCGCATCTTTTCATTAATCATTCTCTTTCATTTATTTATGCTGTTAGCGTCCATTTGAAAAATAAAAAAGTCTTCTTCTTCTTCTTCTTCTTCTTCTTCTTCTTCAAATACCTCATAAATTTAGGTAATTAAGCCATGTGATGTGAAACTCAATGCATTAACATTGATTTAACTTCAGAGGTACTCTCACTCATCTGTATTTGCCAGGCTGAAATACATGTTGGTATCGCGTAGTAATTTGTTGTACGACAGAATGTATTACTTTGTGACTGCGAGAGAATTTTATCAACAGGAAGTTGAGAATGATCGTAGAAATTTTGTCTCATTAACTGATAACAAAACGAAATAGTACGAGGATAGTCAACACACCAATCGATCACAAATATGATGTTACAAGATTATTAAACACTGTAAAGTACGTTTTTAAAACATATTATCAAATTAATGCGCAGTTATTTTAGATTATATTATATCATGCTACCATGCGCCATTCTGATTGGACGAGAGCTCATTCCAGCGATGCTAAAATACTGTTTTAGCACTAATACCGATGGTAAAACGGGCCCCTAAACCAGCATTTTCGAAAATTGCTTGGTCGATGCATTTGAACGTACCTATCTAAACCATAGACCCTCGAGAAAAAAACCGAAACAGTCCACTTTGTTTCAAAGACCGAAGACCGAATTTTGAAACTCAGATAAAGTGTGGGTCTGTAACTCACCTAGCCTCTTGGTGTAAATTAGTTGGGATTGATGATGGAAGACATCTCTGAAGCAGCACATTTGGGGTGTGATTGCACACAACAAATATTAGGGCGACAGCACACCGTGCACTTTGCTGGATATTGTGGGAGTCGAGACGCGATATATCCTGCTATTTTAAATTAAGATAGTATTCGTTCATACACAAATAAATTGACACTTCCTCACAGTAACGGTATGTCAGATATTCTTTACCAAAGTTTGGGCTGTAACAGACAGGGTGTCCAAACGATGTAGACCAAGAAGTTCAAAATAACAATTGCGACTGCGAAGAAATTTGACATCAAATGCAAGGAGCAGTGTCAGCGTCCTGCTCTCGCTGCATTGCGCAACAGACTCTGCACAACTGTTCATCACAGTTGCAGTCATCGCACGTCTGGATTATTTCAAAACTGCTTCTTTTCTTTTACAATTAACGTCAAAATTATCCATCAAAAATAGATCGTGTAACTTCACTGTGCCACCTATGAATGACGCGACGGTCGTATACGCGTATGCGGTACAGAATGAGACAAATCTATTTTTAGTACGCCAAAAAGCCGGGACTATTGTTCTTATGTAAATTTACGATATACATTTTGTTACTTTTTTCTTTTGATTTGAAATCTTGACCCATTTTCTGTGTGATTGCAGCAGGTATTTTTTGACAAGTATAGTGTTAGTGTTGCATACGAAACGTAAAAACGTAAAACCGTAATGCGTATTTATCGTAGGAGACTGTGAGCCTGTATGTAATCCAAAATTATAAAATGTTCGGTCTCGGGCGCAGAATTTCCGACCTTCGATGTCTCAGCGGTCAGTTTTCTGCATTTGGGGCTTAGAGTGATGAAAATACCCAAGTAAGACAACAAAGACACGAAAGTTGATATAATATAATAGCGATAACCCACTTCGCAGTCGGGTATACACTCGATTTGGTACAATGCGCTCCATATAGCACTCGCCTATGGGCTCGTGCTTTATGTCGCGCATTGTACCAAAATCACGTGTATACCCTCCTGCGGCGGGGTTATTGCTTAAATATTTTATTTCAATGGTTTCCTATTCCGATTACAGACACAGAGCACCCTGTAATCAACTGTCCTTTGGATCTTTCGACATCGACCTTCATCGATATCCCTATTACGCCAGTGACATGGCCTCTACCTGTTGCCACTGATAATTCTGGCACTGTACAAATACATGGAGGCCATGAGCCTGGGAGCTACTTTCCAATAGGCAGTACAGTTGTGTCTTGTGAGGCGTCGGACCCTTCTGACAATATGGCACACTGTTCATTTACCGTAACTGTTGAAGGTAATTTACGTTACAAATATAAAGAGACTTTTTCTTCAAACATATAATCGTACCCTTGCCTTCCAACCAGAGGAAAATTAAGGATTTCTATAAATACTGTAATAGTAATAAGTAAGAGACATTAGACAATACAAGCCAGACATGTAAGTGTAACATCGTAGGAATTTAAGAATATCGTTAATATTTTGTCTGTGATTGTGTTCAACCTTTAAACTTTTATGTCTCTGTTTTCAAGGAAGATTGAAGAACATAAAATGTAGAATTATCTTGGTTAACCTGTATGTTGTCACAATTGTAATGAATCTGTGTTAGTTGACAAGGTCAAAGGCAACCTTTTAACACAAATCTTGTTAGCTCGAGGCATTTTTCATTGAACCACTCGCACTGAGCCACAATATCTGAAGGTTTTTACTTGATTTAACACCTTCTACGATTTCTGGTAACAATAATGCCTTAGAGTACGTAACAAAAATCCATCACTCAGCGACCAGATAAAAAAGTACAGGGACGAGGTCTGGTGTTTTCCAGAATTACGCTGCAAAAAAAAACTAGTGATCATTTTCCTGCGTGCAAGAGTCAATACCAATAATGTCCTTATTAACATGTAGTGTCACATTTACAAATGATCACCTTATGCGTGATTGATTGTAGCCGAGAACAAACTTCCTCGAGCGCCGGATAATGTGAACAAAGAATCAAATTTTACTGGTTATGATCTTTTCACTACAATATCAAAGAGTAGCTCACAGTCACTACGGTTCAGCGATTGTACCGTGTCGATAAATTCAAAATCAGCCATTGAAGAAGCGAACAGATTCCTTTTTTATGTGTTACTTTTTCATATTGTCTTGTCGGCAACACGAAGGGGTAAACTAGTATGACAATGATACGAATGACAAGCAGCAGAACTGATCATGAAGAATAATAATTGATCAGGTAACTTTCCTGTCATGTAGCCAAATTAGGAACGACAAATACACGCGTGACGAAAGCCACATTTGTTCGTTTATTGAAGAATTGCTTATGACACCTGCCTTTTTCGTTTTATGCGATGCCGTCTGCAGCAAGTGTACCATTACCAGTACACGGGTGTACACAGAATTAAATCATGCCAGTATATTGATGGCGAGAATACAGCCATCTGATTGGTCGAGACGTGAAATTAATCTTGCTATATTCACAATATAGCATAGTTGATACTGCGTGACATTTAACGTGGACGGAAATTTCTTGTTTGACATATACGCCACAATTTCAATATACTGATATGACTCCATACTAGTTTGTGCATATATATATTGCGACCTAGTCAAAGTCTTGTCGTAAACCCATTGCTGGCCGGTGTATTGTTTAGATTTAAATCGGTTTTGCAGGCCGCTGATCGGCCGCAATTATAGTTCCGAGTCCATGTACTCGAACGTTATTTGAGATTTTGGTTTGGTCTTCGAAAACACCTCATCAGGTTTATCTCAAACTTTCAATATATTACTTAGCAGCTATATCATTTGGCATTTAACCAAATATAAACCGTTCATTTTTGCCAGTTCTCTTATTTATGTACAAGTACAAAAAGTCGGCAAAATGTTTCACGAGTTTGTAAAAATCTACGCGCATTCTCCGGGAGGAAATCTTGTTTTAAACACCATTGGAACTAATTTGGAATATTGCATGGCGAAGTAATGTCGGTTTAATCTGCAAATGTAAGCTTACCTGTTTTCCCTTTAATTTATACACTTGCTGTTATGAGTAATTTGTACCATTGAAAATTATGCTATAGGGCTCATAACACTTTTGAGGAATTTGAAAAATATGGACATCCAATTATCCTAAAATAGTACACTGTAAAGTTAAGTGTTAAAGGATAGAACACCAATTAAACGCCTTTTTGTAACACTTTTTGAACGCGTCTAGACGTTCAGAAATTTAACACTACGTGTTCAACCAATGTTCAATTTTTTAACACACGTGTGCAGATTTTGAACACTTCGTGTTCATCAGGCATTATATTGAACACCATGTGTTCCATATCTGAACATACGTTGCACATGAAATGCGTTCAAAAAATTGAACGCATTTACGCGTTCAAAGGGCTGTAACACTTGTTGAACGCATGGACGCCGTTCAACGATAAGTGTGTTAAGGGTTAGAACACATGATATGCACTTGTTGAAACCTTTAATTTTGCGCGTTCATGGGGTGTTCAAACCTGGAAATAACAAAACAGACCACTTATATTCAGTAAAATTATTTTATTTAAAAACACAAAAATTCCTTTAGTAAAATACAATTATTTAGTGTCAATTGGGCACATAAACACCGTTGGTGTTTTCCTCTGACAAACTATACAAAGTGGCCATATGGCCACTTTGTAAAGTTTGTCAGAGGAAAACACCAACGCTAATTAACACCTTCCTATCAAAACATAAACAAAAAAATCCCCATAAACACTGTAGATCGTTTTCAAACAATATGAACAAAGTAGTGACAAAACAGGTTTTACTTATTGTGGATTACGTTATATGTTCATACTTGCAAAAACGTACGAAAACATCTATTTGAAAAAGCTAAAAATTTGGCTTACTTGAATATATCACATTTTGATAATTCCTTATGTCTTAAAAATGTCTGAAATGTCTTTAATGTCTCAAAATACAATTTTGTGTATTTCATCATAACTTGTAGATATATGATTAGGAAAATCCCAGGAAACCTGTACTCCAAATATTAAATGAATCGTACTGGCCGTTTTGAAGAAAACGCTTGGGATGTAAACATTTGAGGATGATGCCACACATTCACCTATGATATTAGGTCTACGTCCTTAACAGCAAAGCTAAAATCAGTAACAAACCGTTAACAAAAGATTTCTTGATCTAAAATATAAAATAATCAAAGATTTGGTAGCAGGCTATGATCAACTAAATGTTACTGGCATAAGCCTTCAAAGACGTGAAGTCTCCTTCATCAGATGCCAGGGTGCAATGAAGATTTGAAGGAGAAAGCGACAGAAAATACAGAGTGGAAATTTCAGAAAATTCCGAAATTCAGAGTGTACATTTTTCGCTGTGAATTTTCTGTGGCTTTCTGCTTTAATTCTTCATTCCACCATTGCATCTGATAAGGGCGAATACAGGTATTTGAAAGCTTATTCTCCAGTAACATTTAGTTAATCATAGCGTTCTGGACATAGCTCAGATAAATTCAGAACAAAAATACAGAAACTTATCAATTCAGTTACTAACCCTCGAAAGTTCAAATCTACATCAGAGATGAACTGAGGTTCTCAAGCATGTTTCCGACAGCTATCTGTACACTCATATTCGTCAATTTCTGTAGCAATAGCTTCTGTAATAGCTCTTGGATTTCACGGTCATCCAACTTTTCACATCCTGAAAATAATGCAACAATAGATAATATGGCGACATGAGACTTCAAATGAAAGACAATTTGGCCTTAGTAGGTTAAGGAAAGAGGGTGACTTTTTATACAGTGCCTCTTTTCGTCAATGTTACAAAATATTGGCTTCTTCGTGTCATCAACTGATGAAAAGTAAAAGCAAAGCCAACTCTCATATGCTAAAACAGTATTCTTCCATATTTAACTAAAAATTTACATGCGATTGTGGTTACTAAAAGCATGTGTTAGCTGTGATTACGCAGCGGTAATGTGGCATATCGATCGCGCTCGGGTCAAGGGTCATCGCTCCAGTGATGACCCTTGACCCGAGTGCGATCGATACCCCATGGCCCAAAACACTGCTGCGTATTCACAGCTAGTGTATGGTCCACCAGCCACTGAAAGAAAAAAAGTTTCTTCACGTAGTTAAGCTTTTTCAAAGTATAATACAATTAATTTCGAAGGATAATAATACAGATGCTTCGAAATCCAATACCTTTTAATATTTTGGAGAGAAAACTTACCCTTTCTGGTCTTGCTTTCGCACGATCACGACTTCAGCGTGCGCTTACAAGAAACATGTCACAACTTCTGTTTTGATGCATCATGGGATAAGAAAAGGCACCAAACTTGAACACCAAGTGTTAAGAAGTAGAACGCCTCTTGCACGCCGATGTTAAAATTAAAGCGTCCATGGTGGTTTTTTGATTTTCTTTTCAAAATTTCAAAATTTCAACCCGTAATAAACGTGTAAAATTATTTTTTATACTTCCTTTTTTAGAAAAAACATGCTTTCAGCAATTGTAGACCGGAAATATTTTCCACTTATTGTGAAATTCGTTACACCGAAATCCGTGTACGTATGCCGGACAGCGAGGCAGTAGTAAAGTCAATATAGCCATTGTAAAGTAAAAAACACAAAAGATTGTTAATTGTTTCACAGTATTGTAAAATTTCTGTGATGCTGAGTTTTTGAACACTTGAAGGAGATAGTTGTTAACACTACGTGTTCAGGTTTAGAACATCATTGTTAATAATATGAACACTAGTGTTAACAATATGAACACTAACCGTTCAAATTTGAACACCGACATGTACATTTTGAACGCGTAAAGACGCGTCTAGCGTCCGCTATTTTTACAGTGTACTTATGCATGTTTTTAAATAAATGATACACACATGACTAGGGAATTCAGTTTGACCACTAACATTGGTGAATCATATACCCATGGTACTTTTTCAAATCTTGGACAAAAATTGCGAGGTTTATGGCAATTCTTCTTCTTTTTTTCTAAATTTTTCCCAAACACATTTACATAGCAAAGATCAAGCCCTTTTTTGACACACTGAATGGGACAAACGAGACCTTTTCGACAAATGAGGTAAGTACACGTCCGTCACGACAATTCTTATTTACATTATTATTTACATTATTTACATGTAATGTTTACATCAAATGTACACACAGCTAAATAATGCTTTATATATTTGTACTGAGAGCAAAAGTCGTTTGTTTGGGGCTAAAACTGCAGTGGATTTAAGTGTCGTTAGTTAAGAAAAATGTCTTACAGCTTGGATCATGTCACACATAACGACATCGGTATTTACTTTTCGCCTCCCCAACATTGACGCTTTTTCCCACGATTTACCTTTGTTCTACTTTTGTTTTGCCTGTCTAAAAAAAAACGAGTGATATATAGTAAAGACAGCATTTCCAATATATTCAGACCCAAAGCAAGTACAAATCAAAAAATCACCACTAGTGAACTTCCCCCTTAATCAATCTGACGCATAACTTTACACAATGATAAGTTAATGTTAAATATGTGACAATTAATTGCAGGAAGAGATCCAAAACCATGACATTGTTGTTCGTTGAACGGATCAAACTACTTTTGAAAACGTTCATTTTTTCCCAACAGATTATCAAACGTTTGGATGAATTGTCAAATTCTGTAACTGGTCTTTATAATATGAACATGTCACAGGAGCAGAGCGAAGACATAGCAAATGGTAAGTAAAACCATAGACTCAGAGAATTTTAAGTTGAAAGCATTTCACCAGATGATTAGTGATAGGAAGTTCATGCAGTTTCATACAGGGCGTTTGAAATTAATTATTCCAGACGGCACATAAATTGAATACAGGTATGTTTATTAAATTGTTTTACAGGTATAATTATCACGGCAGTTGCACAGATGTTCGTCATGTTGAATGTTATAACACGGTTTACGAGTCTGTGCTTCATATGATATCAACCAAATAATGGAGTTGAATTAGTTGACATTAGTCGACAAGCAGCCTACTTTTCATGACACACAAAACTGAAATGTCATAGAAAAAGTAATTTTCATTCGACGTCCGCGCCACCTTTCACTATCAAAATTAGTTACTTTTAACATGTGTCTCTTTTTAGATGCGTTAAATGCTATAGACGTCGTCGCTACAACCATTTTCTCTTCATTCTCCGAAGTCGAGAGTAGCGGTTATGAGACTGTTACCTTCGTACAAGCCTTGCTGAATACTGTAGACAAACTTGCGACGTTGGTACTTCTGAACAAAGAACCAAGTAATGACCCCTTGCTACTTGAAACATCATCACTGCTGTTAAATTTGGATAGTGGCTCGGCCAGCAAGTTTGTTAACTCATCTGTAGAAGTAGGCCCTGGGTACGGGTTTATTCTACCAGGAGATGACAAGCTTGTTTTTGATCTAACAGAGGAAGCTGGCTCAGTGAACAGGATAGTGAGTACATTTTGTAAATTCACAAACTGTCATACAAAATGTTTTATTACATGCCTCGAGGTGAATGCAAATCAGTGCATTTATTTGAATAGGAACATCCGGGATATTAGCGGGCCGGTGAACGATGTACTGACCGGTTTCCATGGTTACCCGGACCAGTGAAGCCTTTCGATGTTTTCGACGTCAAAACTAGTCGCTTAACGCTAGATGTAAAATATCCATGCGCGCATCGCTATTTTGACTTTCATTAAAATCTGTTTGATGCTGGTCGATAATGGTAAAATTGTTTGAAAATGCCCTGCTTGTAACTAAAAGTCATATAGCATTAAATGTGAAGAGGCATGTAATAAAAATATAATTGCCTGAATACAAGGGTTTATGTGCCCTCGCAGCAGGAGACAATTTGCCCTCCTGGCGTCGGGCAAATTGTCACCTGCTCTCTGGCACCTAAGCCCATGTATTCAGGCGATAATATATAATCTTTCGAGCATCGAGGGAAACATAGTGTTTATTCCTAAATGGTCATATCTCTCTGATGTCTTTTAAAGTTTAATGGCTGCAAAGTCAGTTTTTGATTTATAATCAGTAATAGAAAAATTAAATAAAAAGCCTTTTATGATGAATTCCATCTGTATCAATTGTTATTATGTCAACTGCAGTAGCAGCAATCTGTACGGAAGCTTATTAACATGATTTAAAGCTATCACGGTGCTTAGTGTGATGATATCAATGGATGTTGATAGAATATTACCACTTTGTGGTATTGTTATTGACCTAGGACATTACAATACAAACAGAAGCTAAGTTCGATCACACAATAATTATCTCACACAGGTGAAACGTCTCAAAAGGAGATCTTTGCAGAGAGATAATGGTGGAAATGTATCTTCGGAAAATGACGTGCTGGCGTTGTCGTTCACAGACAGAGAAGGCAATGAACTAGAAGGTATAAGTAACAAATGAAATGTAACATTTCGTCTTCCGTCATCGAGAAATGAGACATAAAGATCTACTGTAGTTAAGTGCGGAACAACAATAGTATAGCATCCATATTTACTGGCAAGTAATGCAAAACACTGCAGAGAAAAGTGTTGTCTTAGTTGCTGTGTATACAAGCAAATAGGCAAAAAATGTGTATGACAAATACATTACACAGCTAGCGAGATGGAACATCCTTGTTAACGGTATTTATTGCAAAAATAATGTTTAGTTTAATGAACGTTTCATATGCATGCATTCAAGTCAACTAAAAGAATTGATCCATAATTTTGATAATTTTACACAGCGAATTACAGCAAACACATTCATCATTTTGTGATATTTTATTATCGCTTTATATTTTGTTACTTTTTCTATTTGTGGTATTTTCTCCTACATTTTATGCACATTTTTTCTGTGTTCAAAGTGAATAACACAACGGAAAAAATTCAAATTGTATTTGTGAGTGACTTCCCCGCCTATGAAAAACATGGAATAGTTGAAGGCCTCTATCTCGAAAAGAACGATGTCACATACTTTGGAATAATTATCAAGGTTGGTCTACCTTATGCATTGTATTGTATTGTATTGTATTGTATTGTATTGTATTGTATTGTATTGTATTGTATTGTATTGTATTGTATTGTATTGTATTGTATTGTATTGTATTGTATTGTATTGTATTGTATTGTATTGTATTGTATTGTATTGTATTGTATTGTATTGTATCGTGATGTGTCCGCATTTTGACTCGTTGCTGCGCAACTCGTAAATACGGACACATCACTCGAATACGACGCGGTATCGCGCAAACTTTGTGTAATAACCCCTAGGTATTGTATTGTATTGTATTGCAGTATACCATACTGCACACTGGTATGCATGCATTAATGCATGTTTCTGTATGTGTGCATGAATGAATGAATGAATTTATGTATGTATGTATGTATGTATGTATGTATGTATGTATGTATGTATGTATGTATGTATGTATGTATGTATGTATGTATGTATGTATGTATGTATGTATGTATGTATGTATGTATGTATGTATGTATGTATGTATGTATGTATGTATGTATGTATGTATGTATGTATGTATGTATGTCTGTCTGTCTGTATGTCTGTCTGTCTGTATGTATGTATGTATGTATGTATGTATGTATGTATGTATGTATGTATGTATGTATGTATGTATGTATGTATGTATGTATGTATGTATGTATGTATGTATGTATGTATGTATGTATGTATGTATGTATGTATGTATGTATGTATGTATGTATGTATGTATGTATGTATGCATCCGTGCGTGCATATCCATGTATCTATCTATGTATCTATGCATGGTTGGAAAGCTGTAGAGTAGTATGGTTTTATGGTTGTAGAGTTGTATAGTTGTATGAATGTGGTAAATACATTTCACTTTCTGTCTGTGTGTCTGTCTGATGTAAGATAGATGGGTAGGTATGAATAAATTGCTAAGTAGGAAGATACGTTGATAAACTGGTAGGTAGATATAATAAGCTGTCCTCAAGTTTTATTTTTTTTATGCATTGCCTAAATCCGAGAGACATGAGCTCAATAACTTGATATAAATTTATGTTACAGGGCATCAGCTAGACCCCCTGTTTCAGATTTTTTAACAAAAATCAGCTTCATGTGTGTTGCACGTAGTAAAGAAAAAATATCTACAATAAATAATTTTATATTTTCCATAAGTCTCATTCCTCCCATCTTTTCTCTGCATTTCCCTTTCCAGGTGTCGAAGTTGGATCATGCAGTTGTCATTATGTCTGAAAACTCTGAACTGCTGTACGGGAATGCAATGTCATATATTTTCAATGACTTAGTCAAGTATTCGAATCAGTACCGCGGATACAAGTTCTCTGTTGGTGTCCAGTTCAATGGAAACCATTCGAAAATTGTCATTCCCGAAGACTACTTTATGACAACTGGAGATTACTATTTGACCTTCACTATTCCAGGGAGTGAGTAAAATACACGTTCAAATTACATTTCCTGCCATCTTCATTACGGTTTCGAATTAACTGGATATTTGTGGCTTTATTAAATAATACAATCATGTAGTCATATAATGTTGTCGTTTGTTCATTATTTTCATAATACTCTTGCTAAAATGTGTTTTTGTGAATTCAATTTGCAGAACAGGAAGTGAAGTTCTCGATGGCTGTTAAAGAGATCATTTGCACGTACATGGACAAACAAACTAGTACATGGGATAGACGTGGTTGCCAGGTAAACTTTATTGAAGAACATTCATTTTGAACATGATGGAAGCTAAATGGGGACGTTTAGATTAGTGTAATTATAAGAAAAGTGTAACGAAATCGAAATTTTAAAAGCTGAAATTTTAAAAAATGAGAGTTAAGTGTAAAATTGAAATATTGCTTTCATCGGAAAAACAACAAAACCACAAAGGTTATAACATACCTCTTTCATCGGATTCATATTTATTAAAAAAAACTTATTTTTGTGTAAATGTTATTAAGTTACGAGGCAAAATGTATATATTTCTCTGTATCACGACTTTTGAGTTAGAGCACTTTTGAAATCTCCCTTACTTTATCGTGAATTTGGGGCATTTATAAACGCTGAATTGAGTCATGGCACATTTGAAGAGACCCTTACTGACTAAACAGTAAATCGATCAAAAAACTTCATTTTAGTCGAGGCAAAGTAACAAGCTGAGATTAGTAACAGTATTTCAGTAACGAAGAAATTAGAGACAAGCTCACACATTTCCATTCAAATACAAATATTTTTCATATGTTTTGAACAATATTGTACTGGATACTGTCGTGCTCTGATTCTTACTCATAATATTTCAACAGCATCGTAAATTTTGAATAAAATTTTACAGATGGTAATACGGCTAGTTTTCGATCGGGTTCGAACCCACAACATACGGCATCAGTCACCTAGTAGAGAGGCAACAGAGAGAACCGCTACACTAAATCCCCACTCTCAAAAAGAGTGGTTCAATAGCTGGCTAAGTTGTTACATTTTTCTGACTGCGACCGCTCCACACGTTGTAGAGTTCGTGAAGCACTCACGCACATACGCTCACTATCACACATCGCACACACAAACTTTATCGAAGCGAAGCAACGAATACAACGCTATAACTGGGCGAACGAGTAGTCTCGGGGACAATTCTGTCCATCAGCAGAACTATCAACCCAGGGTAGAAAATACGGCTAGTTTTCGATCGGGTTCGAACCCACAACATACGGCATCAGTCGCCTAGTAGAGAGGCAACAGAGAGAACCGCTACGCTAAATCCCCACTCTCAAAAAGAGTGGTTCAATAGCTGGCTAAGTTGTTACATTTTTCTGACTGCGACCGCTCCACACGTTGTAGAGTTCGTGAAGCACTCACGCACATACGCTCACTATCACACATCGCACACACAAACTTTAACGAGCGAAGCAATGAATACAACGCTATAACTGGGCGAACGAGTAGTCTCTGGGACAATTCTGTCCATCAGCAGAACTATCAACCCAGAGTAGAAAATACGGCTAATTTTCGATCGGGTTCGAACCCACAACATACGGCATCAGTCGCCTAGCAGAGAGGCAACAGAGAGAACCGCTACGCTAAATCCCCACTCTCAAAAAGAGTGGTTCAATAGCTGGCTAAGTTGTTACATTTTTCTGACTGCGACCGCTCCACACGTTGTAGAGTTCGTGAAGCACTCACGCACATACGCTTACTATCACACATCGCACACAAACTTTATAAGATTGGGCTCTCGGTTTTAGTGCCCTTTGCAACAAGTGCTCTTTGCATCATAAAAAATTGTTACAACAGTTTTGCACGATTAAATATCCATTATGCATAGTAAATGGTACACATTCTTTGCGGTTCCAGGTTTCATCAATGTCTAACCTGACATCAACTGTGTGCCTGTGCAATCATCTGACCACATTCACAACTGCAAATGTGTAAAAACGAAGTTTCTATAAAAGGTGAGAGAGAAAGAGAAAGATTTCAAAGAATACTTATACACCAGTATGTCAGACACAAGTAATTTGCATGCAGTCAGTCAGTCAGTCAATCAGTCATTTGGAAACCAGAACGAAGTGTCAAAGAAGGGGGGAACAGAAAAGCACATGGTAGAACCGGGCACGGACGAACCGTAAATTAAACGGAGAGAATGCTCAAACATAAATACATAAGTGGGACATTATTGACTTGTTTCAACATAGTCCGTCTATAGCTTCGTCAATATAAAGATATGATGCGGAATTTCTGCATGAGGAGAAATCCCAATATCAGCTGATATACGTCATGAGGACAACCATGTTATAAATTTTGAAGAAGTCAAAATAATTGTGTTTAAATTTGAGTCATTTTTACACTGTTTTCAGCTTGTAATGTGGTCAAGACGACTTTCGCTGTGTCAACTGGATTCTGAAGAACAACATTTTCAAAGAGTTTCCATTATAATATAGACTCCTAACGACAGTTCATACAACTGGTAATGCCTGTACATGAGCGTCAATTCAAGACTTGATGGTCCGTCAATTTAGAGTGCTTTGGGTGGGCTGAAGTCATGGCATGTACAGTTTAGCTGCTGATGTGCAACATTGAATAAGCTCTTTCTCTGATTGGTCCATTGTCACTATTCACAGCGACTTAGGGACTCTATTTGTATTGTTTTAATTATATTGGTAAGATTCAGCTACCCAATTGGATAACAGCTTATTCAGTGCTGCACATTAGCCCCAGTTTAGTTGTAAAGAAATGCTTTATTGTCAAGTCTTTTCTAACAAGTTTTGGCGAGTGAATGAAACATTATTATATTTGAATCGACCATTCGATCGTAGGCAGTTTTGCCTCGACTTATTAGTCATTGATAACATGTTTGTTAAGTGCAGCTTTGAATTTTTATCTTTAAATTCATTGATAACTTTGAATTTGTACTGCACATTTAAATGTATTGTTAATCACAAAAACTACACCTCTTTTGTTCTATAGTATATTTACTCAGATGTCAGTGTTATATTTAAGCAATGAAGCATTTAATGCTAGCCGTAATAATTAGACAAAAATTGTCGTTCTAGTTATTCAATATCAGGCACTGAATATGCACAACAATACAAGTCTCAAACCAATGAGCTTTCAAATGAGACTGAAACAGATATATGTATTCGAGATTAATAGATGTACGCCCATTTGAATTTACGGATTGCACACATGCTTGCCCAAACACATGTACACACAATAACATTTTTGTATTTTTATTGTATAATATCAGCCTAGATGTTTTAAATGTCTTGAGCCAGTGTGCTATAGTACATTCGTTTGTTTGTAGATTCAACTCAATGACATGATTTCTGATCGTTTAATTTCTTCTGTTATGTTTCTCGTCTCGATAAATATCTCGACAACGTTTTTTAACGAGATTGGTTTTATCGAGATGTAATCTTAGGATAGGCTCACTAAACATGTATAATATATGTGTTATAAATATTATTAAATATACAAAATAATTCATCAAATAATGTAGCTATTTATGATTTATTATCACAATTAATATCACATTCATTTATTCAAAATCGGTCATTTTCGAATTCAACGAATGTTAGGAAATATACTTATCTTATTGTCTCTAGGTAGTACGTGCCTCAGAAGTGGCCTAAACGTTTGCTCAGACACTAATAAATGAAAGTTTCAGTCATTCTCTCACCAAACCAAGAATAAAAGCCAGTCACATGAGAAACAAATAACCTAATAACATTTACTGAAATTGACATTCAAAGTGACCGCCAAGCCTGTGTTAGCTCAATGGAAAAATGAAATATTGAATTTGGAAAACTGAATCTCACAAAGGGTAGATCAGGACAGAATTGTTGAAATTTGTGAGTCCAAATATCTGTCCCCGAAGCGCATTCTACTTAAGTACAATAATTTACACATGTGGGTTTTTCAGTTTTAACAATGCACTTGTAATTAATCAGTTTTCTTGTTAAAGTCACATCGGATATTGCATCAATCAGAACTCAGAGAAGTTATAGTCCGTAAAAATTAAATACAAAGTCTTGAAATCCATATTCATTTCCGCTTGGTTCATCCAGACAAACATCAACAAAAGATGATGCCATCCATAAGAGCAGCTTTGATGTGCTTGAAGTCAACCTCGACAGCTATGCATCGTCATGTTTGTTATGACCTAGCCAGACTGCGTAATACAGGCTCTAGAGTTATTCTCCATAGTCCTTATCGTTCGTTCCGGCATTTTAGAGTGAAATATTATACCAGAAAGGTTTATCCACGGGAAATAGCAATCAGTCTGATGATTGCCAGGTACCAGTGTATAATAATTTATAATAATAATTTATTCATTTATAAAGCGACTAAATCCACACAAATAGTGTGATCAGAGACGCTGGGTAAAATACAATCAATTTTAAAAAGGTTACAAGAATTAAAAACAAAACAAAACACAAAAAATACAATGAATGAGTTCAGTTAAAAGCAGAATTAAAAAGAAATGTTTTAAGACTTGATTTAAAACTTGTCAGGCTTGGGGAGCGACGAACCTCAATTGGAAGATTGTTCCATAAAGGGGGCGGCAATACTGAACGCACGGTCCCCATATTTCTTTGTGCGCGACCTGCTTTGACACAGTTTAAATTGGTCAGCTTAACTTAGATTACGGGTTGGGACGTACAAATTAACCATGCTAGAAAGATAAGCTGGACCGAGTAAATGGATACATTTAAAGGTGAAGATAAGAATCTTAAAAACAATAAGTTGAGACACAGGCAGCCAATGCAACTGAAACAAAATCGGGGTGATATGCTCAGTGACTCTTGAGCGAGTTACAATTCTGGCAGCTACATTCTGGATACGTTGAAGGCGATCAATTGAATATCTCGGAAGACCATAAAGAAGCGAATTACATGAATCAATGCGTGATGTCACAAAAGCATGAATCAACTGTTCCTTGTCTGATCTAGAAAGATATTTGCGAATATTTGCAATGCGTCGTAAGTGAAAAATAGCTGAGCGGTAGATATTGTTGACATGAGGGTACATCGTAAGACCAGAATCCAGGATAACTCCAAGACTTTTTGCCTGACTTTGAGCAGGAATCAGGGTGTCACCGACCCGTATCCCCTGTATTCTATCATCCGAAGCATTACTGGAAGATGCAGAGAAAGTTACAAATTCAGTTTTATCATCATTCAAACAAAGGAAATTAGCAGACATCCAGGACCTAACTTGTGAAATACAAAGTTCAAGATTGCTGGCTGTCACAGAAGCTTCATTGATCTTAAAAGACATGTATAATGATGAATCATCTGCATAAAAACTGTACAGGCAACCATGACTTGCAACTAATTTCCCCAAAGGAGATGTATATATATTAAATAGTATAGGGCCAAGAACGGACCCTTGTGGAACCCCGGTATCAATTTGACGGAAACATGATTTTGTGGAATCGATAATAACACACTGGCTACGGTTAGAAAGATATGAGCGGAACCAATTAAGCGCATTTCCTGAAACACCAAGAAGGTCTGACAACCGACTTAATAAATATTATGATTAACGGTATCGAACGCTGCAGAAAGATCAAGTAAAACAAAAATACATCATGTTTTGCATCAAGTGCTAACAATATGTCATTAGTAACTTTTAAGAGAGCAGTCTCTGTGCTGTGACCAGCTTTGTACGCAGATTGTAACGGATCACTCAGGCAATGACTAGCAATATGATTGGTCAGCCTAGTAGCAACTATGCGTTCTAATACCTTTGATAGGAATGGTAGGTTAGAAACAGGCCGATGATTTTTAAGAATCTCATGATCAAGAGATGGTTTCTTGAGAAGAGGTTTAATAACAGCATGTTTAAAATGAGTGGGTACAATACCATCACGTAAAGAGTCATTGAAGAGCTCATTTATGTACGGTAGTAACACCTGTAGGATTTCTGGCTGCTTCAGAATCTTGGTAGGAATTGGATCTAGGCAACATGTGGACGAAGGAGATGACCGAATGGTACGCAAGACTTCCTCAGTGGTTGTTGGCATAAAGATTCGAAGCGACACTCAGGTTTCAAATCGCAAATCGGTGACGAGCGTTGATGGTGAAGATCGTCGGATGACTGGCTCAAGTTCGAAACTAGAGACTTCACACGATGTAAAAAGAAATCTGCAAAGCGATTGGCGATTTCTGACGGGTTATCATGCTTCGGAAGATGAACAGATCTCTAAGGTTGGCCGATTAACCGTTCAACGATATTAAACAACTGTTTCTGGTTGCCTTTGCTATTGTCAATCAAGTCTGAATAATAATGACGTTTGGCGTTTTCAACGAGGCGAACAACGTGAGTCCGCAACTCTCTGTAAATCTGTATGAAAAAACATAATTAATTTGTACTTGAAGTCATTTGTTATATATATATATATATATATATATATATAATATATATATATATATATATATATATATATATATATATCATTTGTTTTATATATATATATATATATATATATATATCGGATTATATATTTATCACATGAACAGTCTTCTCACTTTTCGTTTGATGTGGATGGATCAAAATTATAGAGGAGGATTGCAAAAATATTGTCGCGATCTTGGTTTTTATTTCTCGCGATTACTTTCAATTAATGAGTAAAACGGCCAATCGCCCTGGAGATATGCAAATATTTACTCGGTAGTTTCATTCATAAATCAGATCAAGTCGAAATTTTGATACACCGAATGCCATGCCATCTTAACCAATCAAACATACGAATTTGGTCCCGACGCCAAAGGAAGTTTGCCGTGGGTTGGCAAGGGGGCTTCACCGCGCTAGCCGGAAGCCATACAAACATAACCAGAGTTATTTAGAATAATATTTTCAAATATATTTATGAAGGAAGGCAACAACATGATCGAAACGGTAGTTCATATTCTAGGAGGTATCGTGGCTTTCAAAATACCACGATCTTGGCGAGCCCGAAAAATTTAGTTCGATGGCACCCACTGTTTATTGTGACACAAAGGACCATCACTACGGTACCGGTCTCCGCCGGTGTCAGCTTGTCAGTCCCGATCCCAGTCGTCAATGTTTATGTCTTACGAACTTTGATGTTGAAGTGACACATATTTCGCTCGTAGATTGCCCATATTTTGTCACTTTACGGAAACACTGTTCTATTGTCCGAGTCAACTTTCGATAATACATCCATAGCGCACAGTGTGCACTGAAGAGTTAAGGCTACAGATATAAGGCACTGAACTTAAATTACAGGGTGGGGTGGGCCGTGTTTTTTGGGGATGGGTCGCCATTTTTCGCGTAAGCATTTTTGAAGGGTCATGCAATTTTATGCAAGCCTATGGGGGAGGTTCACCTTTTTTCATGCATCAAAGCTGAAATTGCATAAGCACGTATTGAAGAATATGGAATACTGAAAAAAGTAAAAATACCTCCTGGCACTTTCATTTTCTGCCATTTCCATTTTCGGCGCGCCCTTCGGGCGCAAATTTCAGGTATAATAAACAATGTATTGATGATCCAAGCAGCCACATTGATTTAAGTTGTCATGATTTATACTTATTCAACTCCTATATTGTGCATAACTGTCCCCTATAATGACTCTTTCAATAACAATTTGGGAGATCACTTATTTGACATCATTCTCCCATTGACAATACATTGGGTATAGGTCGGTGTCAAATGTTCATGTCGGTGTATGTACATTTTTTATTTTTTGAGGACATTGACAGAATACAAACTATTCAGAATAGTGCATAGTGTCATCAATAACAACTGGAAGCTTCAGGTCGAACAACTTTTGAATAACAATTTAGGATCAGATAAGTTATTTGTAGTTTCCTCATAGCCTACAAAGTATAGTGAATCAACATTTTGGTGAAATTCCAAAATCAAATTTCTTGCACACCCATTGACTTGAAATTACTCAGTTTAATCATGAATATTAATACCAATAATCAAGTGTACATAAATGCACAGATTTACCTAGTTTTGTATTGTAAAAAAAATATTCATAGTTTCATTTTAGACTGCCATGAATAGTGAATCGACATTTCAGTGAAATTCCAAAATATAATTTCTTGCACACCCATTGACTTGAAATTACTCTAGTCTAATCATGAACATTAATACCAATAATCAAGTGTACATAAATGCACAGATTTACCCAGTTTTGTATTATAAAAAAAAATATTCATAGTTTCATCATAGACTGTCATATATAGTGAATCGACATTTCAGTGATATGCCAAAAACAAATTTCTTGCACACCCATTGACTTGAAACCACTCTGCTTTAATCATGAACATTAATACCAATAATCAAGTGTACATAAATGCACAGATTTACCTAGTTTTGTATTGTAAAAAAAATTATTCATAGTTTCATCATAGACTGTCATGTATAGTGAATCGACATTTCAGTGATATGCCAAGAATAAATTTCTTGCACACCAATTGATTTTAACCACTCTACTCTAATCATGAACATTAATATCAATAATCAAGTGTACATAGATGCACAGATTTTCCTATTTTTGTATTGGAAACAAATTGTTAATAGGGTTTCATCATAGACTGCCATGTAAAGTGAATCAACATTTCCGTGAAATTCCAAAATCAAATTGTTTGCACACACATGGACTTGTAACCACTCTTGTCTAATCAAGAACATAAATATCAATAATCAAGCATACATAAATACACAGATTTGCGAAGTTTTTTATTTAAAAAAAATATTCATAGTTTCGTCATAGACTACAATGTACAGTGGATCGACATTTTATGCGAAATTCCAAAAACAAAGTTATTGTACACAGATGCACATGTTACCACCCTCTTCTAATCAAGCACAATTATGTCAATTATTCAGGGTCCATATATGCACAAATAGTGCATATTTTTAATTCTGAAAAAAATTGTGACAGTTTTGTCATAGACTCCCATGTATAGTGGATCAACATTTTGAGTGAAATTCCAACATCAAATATCTTATTCACATGTGCACTTGTAAACAACCCATGCTAATCAAGTATATCTATATCAGTTATTAAACATCTATAGATGAACAGATATTGCTAGTTTTATACTGGAAAATACACATTCGTAGTTTTCTTATAGTCGACTACCATGTATAGTGAATCAACATTATCAATGAAATCTAAAAATTTACATTTTTGTACAGGCATGCACTTTTTACCTGCCACTTCAAGCAAAGTACATTACCAAAATCCTATTGAATTCGAATCCAAAGGTTTGTGTCCACCGTATTCACTCAGTGACATGCATATTGCAATGTCGAGTTAGCGCACGATTTCTCTGTTACAGTAATTTTCCGAGACGGTGTCATCGATCTTACTTCTGACCTTGTAAAATAAATATAAACAATAAATATAATAATCTCCATAAATGTAATATCAACCATAATTGTAATAAAATGCACCCATAAATGTAATATCACCCACAAATGTAAGAAAAATCAACCATAAATGTAATGAAAACACCAACCACAATTGTAATAAATGGTAACCATAAATGTAATAAAAATCACCAATAAATGTAATACTTGTCAACCATAAATGTAATAAATCTATTTTGTTGTTGCAATTGAGGAATTAGCCCTTCAATATTTATCTATGTAATAAGGAAAGCAACTTCACACATTATTCATATCTTAATTGTTTGCGTTTAGTGTGTTTTGTATATTTGAAAGTGTATTTTATGTTTCCCTATTTTGTGTACAGAACTGATTGGCCATGGCGAGACACAGCCGTAATAAGAATGTCAGTGCAGTCTCTACTCCAGAGTGGAGGAGACTGTATAACACTACGATCCTTTAACGCTGATTTTCGAAATTTGCCGTACTTTCTTAATCAGTCGCCTCAAATTCGTCTTCAATGGATAAATCGTGTGGAATAATCGATAGATTGTCTGTATTCCTATGTTGTCCCACTTGAAGTTTGTTCCTTCACTGGGGATGTTAGGATGGCTAATTTTGTTCTACTGTGTTTAAAGTAGTGTTCGTATTGTTTTTTTCTTGATTGAAATATGGATAAGCTTATATGTTCTCGCCAACATGGTTTGTGTTGTAAGTTTCTGTTATAAGGTTGTATATTTCTCTGTAATTTGTTCTGAGTCATCTGTCATAAACTTTGTGTGGTATCACTAGTTGACAAGTTATTTGGACGCATCCTTATCATGTAATTATCAGTGTCTAGAACTGCTGTTCCACTTCAATTATCTAACGCTTAGATCGGCATTTCGCCGTTTTCTGATGGTGTTCTCAAAAGTCGAATTCTGTATTTTGGAAAGGAAAAAACCTAGTTTCAGGAAAGTATGCAATAACATTACACTAGTCTTATTAAAGTTAATATTTACTCAGGGCATTGATAAACAAATGATCACATATACAAGTTTAAGTTTATTACATTTATGGTTGAGTTTTATTACATTTATGGTTAATTTGTTTATTACATTTGTGGTTGCGGGTTGTTACATTAATGGTTGACTGTTTTATTACATTTGTGGTTGATCTTATTACAATTGTGGTTGATATTACATTTGTGGAGATTATTACATTTATGGAGGTTACAGACCTTAGGAGCACTTATAGCAAGATTGGAACTAATTTGGGATAATTGGATCTTCATATTTTTCAAATTTCTAAAAAATGTTAGAAGCCATATCGCTGAATGTTACAATATTACAAATTACTCATACAAACAAGTGTATAAATTACAAAAGAAAATCAGATAGGCTCACATTTGCAGATTAAACAGACATTACTTCACCATCCAAGTATCCCAAATTAGTTCCAGTCGTGTTGTATAATCTTCAATGTGGAACAAATTTGTCCATCGCTACTGGTTTAAGGTGAAGTACTACGAATTACGTCAAAATTAGGTTGTGGTGTCATTTTCTTGAAACTTTGCACAAATATTCTTGGAAGTTGTGCAAGTACAAAATGAAATAAAAAATGGGGGTCACCACGCTCGTTTCCATGGAACGGACGTTAAAACGGCGTCGTCAGAAATAAATAAAAATGATATAATTCACTTAAACTAAAGAAAGCAATTATAAAACGCTTAGCAAATGAGTTAATTTTAATAAATACCAAGACTTAAGATCAATATCTATCGAATGTATAGTTTTCATGATGTTTGTAAAGAAATTTTAACATAAGTATCGATTACAAAATGACGATATCGAAATTATATCACTACGTAATTTTCGAACTTTCTTCCTGTCGCTTTGAATGGTGTCATTTTGACAAAACTTGGCGTATAAAATCCTGACATAATACCATTTAGTTTACACTTTTAATAAAAGGTGTCACCACGCTACTTTTTACAATATCTCCAGGTGAATGGGTAATATGCGCCATGTAAATGGGAGAGAAATGCTAATTTTTCGCTCATATCAAATAAAGACCAGCTTCCTAGGGGTCAAAATATGACAAGGTTATAGGTCACATGTATTTCTAAGAGACTGGGTCAAAAAATTAGTTAAAAGCGCAATTTCAACAATGAAAGGTGATGTTAAATACATGCGCTACAAAACAACCCATTTGCGGCAAGCTGGACTTAAATCTGCGCAGAAACGTTCTTAATCGCGTGCGCGTCCGAATTCGTCGCCCTTTACCTTAACTGTAACTTTCCTTCTGTTCCGAACCAGCTCTCGACCGGTTACCTTTGTAAAAAGCGTGCGTCCCAACTGCGAGCCTTGACAAATGATTACTAATACCAGAGTGTGACACGACCACTTCAATGTGTCTATGGTCAAACACTTATTGGTCAACCTTAATCTTCCCTTTACCTAGAAAGTCACGATTGAACAAAAGCCTTTTTTTCTAAGACAAGGTTGTAATCCGATGGTCGATTGGTATTGAAAAATTATCAGAATCGTCGTTCTTTATAATTCTTCTCAATGAGTGCTTGAACAGACTGCCACTATAAAAGCATGTAAGTCTGATTTAGTCATGCGTCCAGCGTTTATCTCTCCATTAATCCTAATTTTCGACTAATCGTATTAAAAGCCAGAAAGGGGGTTAAATAATACGTGACGTTATTCGACCAATCTTTTTTCACCCTGAAATCAAGAAATGGACGTCGAAATATGGGTCAATTTCATTATATCACCGGTTCACTTTACCATTTACATTAACGTTGAACCAAATTTCGATCTCAAATGTGTTTTCTTAGTGATGTATTTCTCAATTAGGAATAACACGTTCTGCGCGGTATTTTTATCGGCCAACCTTATTTTTAATCACTTAATGCAAATAGAAATTACGAATGGGGTAAAATGCTAAATTGTAGTTGGTTTTCCTGATTACGAATAGCGACATTAATGACGAAACTTCTATATAGTTGTGCAGTGTTGACAGCAAATCGAACTTAGAAGTTAGAAATTTGCACCACTTGGTTGCAACTTAGGGAACTTTCATTTTTGGCGGGGGGGGGTCGGTAGATCATAGTGGGGGTAGTTTTACAACATGATTAATTTTACACGGATTATACACGTTTCTAGTTATGACGGCTTGCCTAGAATTAATCATTGGCTTCTGAGGGGTTACTTTTAGTATCGAATTTCTTCGCTTCGCTACAGTTTGTATGTGCGATGTATGATAGTGAGCATGCGTGCGTGAGTGCTTCACGAACTCTACAACGTGTGGAGCGGTCTCAGTCAGAAAAATATAACAACTTAGCCGGCTATTGAACCACTCTTTTTGGGAGTGGAGATTTAGCCGAGCGGTTCTCTCTGTGGCCTCTCCGCTGGGCGACTGATGCCGTATGTTGTGGGTTCGAACCCTATTGAAAACGAGCCATATTTACAACTCTGTGTAGAGGGACTTGACATCCATGAACAGTATAACTTTCGCCGTAGACTGAACATGCATATTGGTGTCACTTTTATATTTTGGCATAGATTGTGAACTAAAAAGGGTTTCCAGAGGATTGTTTACATAAGGATTTCGATGTAAAATCAATCAATCAATCAATCTGAAGAATTTATAAAGCGCCAGTATCTACTACGAAGTAGTGTTCAATGGCGCTGTACAAAGGTATGGCAAGGTGTCAGTACGCTCTTTCGAAGAGATGGGTCTTGATGTTCTTCTTGAAATTGTCCAAACTGGAAGACTGCCGTATTTCTAAGGGTAAATTATTCCAGTTAAGTGGAGCAGCATGCGAGAAGGCACGTTCACCATAAGTTTTCAGTCTACATTGTTGAACATGAAGAAGATCCTTGTCATTTGACCGGAGAGTACGGGATATCGGTTTACGGTGGATTAAGTCTGATATATATGTTGGAATTCTGCCATGAAGTGCCTTGTAGGTGATGAGTAGAGTCTTGTACTGGATTCTGAAGACAACTGGTAACCAATGTAGATCAATCATAAACATGATTTATTGATAATCATAATTACAAAAACAATGGGGTTTCCAGAAGGTATTTACACAAAATAGACGACATTGTTTGGAAAAAAGCAAGATTTTATTATTCTGTAACATTCATATTAATAATTTATCAATATTCATAATTGATTTTTTATCATAACTGGAAAAAATCAACACAAATAATGTCTAATTGTTTACAATTACGGCCTTCTAGTAGGACGTGTGCTTTCTGACCTCATCATATACCGAGGAACACACACTTTTCGTGCTGCTGCAACAACCAGCTGTGAATATTTCTTGCATGAGATCAATACTGAACGCAGGTATAAGAAAGTTGAAGTCGCATGGCCCAAAAAGTAAGAAGAGAAGACGTCAGAAATCTTCAGCGAGCTCCGCCGGCAGTGCAGACATGGTTTCCTCTGAAAACGTGAGTACTAACAACGGTGAAATCGTTACGGAAGACATTGCTGAACGTGAAGACAATTTTCCTCCACTTACTTCACCTGAACCAAAGGCCCTGGCGACTATTCTGACACTGCGACAGCAAAATAAAGACTTGGCATTGAAAATTGACAAAGTTAGAGAAGAGTTAGCTGCTGAAATTTCTAAAATTGCCAAGAAGTTGAATTCTATCGTGAAAGATGTATTGGGCCTGAAGGAAAACGTGGTTTACCTAGAAGTCAGGAAAACCTGGGTTCGGAGATGGAATCTGCGTGAATCACTGAGAACGGAACGCCATGAACGTCTTGCCGCCCAGATACTGCTGGACCGATACAGTCGCAAACACGATGTTATTATTCCGGGCATTCCGTTTGATGAAGATGAAGACAGTGAAGGTAAAACTCGGACATTTCCGAAAGAACGGCTTAAAATTCCGGTTGAAAATTTGTAAGTCAGCGCCGTACATCGTCTCGCAAAGCCAACGGAAAGCCGTCTATGTCAACCAATTAATGCAAGATTTGTGAATCTGAACGACAGAAACAAGTTCTCAGTCGCGGACACGTATTGAAAGACACTAACTTTATCATTTATGAACATGTGCCACTTGCTTTAAAAATGTAAGAACTAAATTATTGCCTGCATATTACAACGCAAAAAAATATGGCACATGTGTACAATTGCGTGTATAATTTAGAGAGTGTTGCGTAGTCTTAATTGTTGACAATAAAATAACCAAGCGAATGGAAGCAATTGATGGATGCATTTTAGATATTTTTCACAACGAAAAAAGTTTGGTATGGAGGGAGGGCGCTCTACATCTGTTATCCAAGGAAGCAGGTTCTGAGTGCTGCGGTAATTTCTTATCGAAATTTACGCTTCAGTATCGTTTTTTCTGTCGTTTCCAACTTGGAACGTTGACTTACCACTTGGCTATCAAGCCAGAGCTTTTTGGAAATATCTTCAAGCATTTTGAGGATTCCAGAGAGATTTTTGTTTTCACCCGTCAGCGAGGACAACGAAGACGACTTTACAACATGGCTGCCGGTGAAAATGTAAGTTATGCAAATGCGCTGAAACCGAGTCATGTAGTTGAACACTTTGAAGCCGAAGAAAAGAAAACAGTTGTCTTTTTGAAACAGTCCGATGTTTTAGGCGCTGATAACAAGCAATGGCTAAGAGGTGAAGAAATTCTTGCAGCTATAGCTGAAATCGTGCCAATTGAGAATATCGATGGGCTACAACGTATCCGTGGGTTATGGAGGATTTACCCGAAAGACAAAGCGGATATGTTGATACTTGTACAACACGGGTTGACACTTAGAGGCAAAGCAGTAGATCTGTGGGATCGGAATCCGTTTAGGCGGGAGTTGCATGAAGATTGGACTAAAGTCATGATAAAAGATCTTCCGTTATCGATAGATGACAGTGCTTTAATAAGCGCTTTGGTCGGTATGGGTCTCAAGACAAAGACCAAACCCACTAGACTGAGATGGCGGATAAATGGGAAACTCACAAATATTTATAATGGTGATCGTATAGTGTACATTGAAAAACCAAAAGATGCACCATCCAAATTTTTCAAAGTTGGAAATTTCTCTGCGAGACTTTTTATCTCACAAAGTCAAGAACAAGAAAAACGCTGTAACAACTGTTTGCAAACTGGACATCTTCAGTCTCAATGCACAAACCCTTTGATATGCAGATTATGCTCAAGTGCTGGCCATCTTGCCAGAGAATGTGTTAATGCGATGATGGACATGACAAATAAATCGGGTGGTGAGGACAGGCACCTGTCAGAAGACACAATGGCAGATAGGCATGTCACCACAATTCCTGTCACAGCACAACAATTACCATCGAACACTCCTGGACAGTCATATGCCACTGTTGCGTCATCGCACTCAAATGTCGAACCGGCGCAAGGCTACTCAACATCATCGGATCAGAAGTACTCCCAAAGACAAATAACGTCGTTCTTCGCAGGGAAAGCAACTCAAGTGACTAATGTGGAGACTTCATCAGTTCACGGAAAAGATAAAGAAGATAACAACAGTGAAACATCGTCACACTTCAGCGGAAGTAATGATGAAAGGTATGTTGATTGTGACACTACTCGCGAGAATCCGTCAGACCTATCCGTTGAGTCACCAACCATACTACCAAGACAGAGATGTACAGATGAAAAGAATAAGAAGAAGCGCAAAAGAAAGAGGAAGCAAAAGACCGTATGACTGATAAACTAAGTGCTGTTACGTTTAACGTAAGAGGTCTTCGTGACCCAGCCAAACGTAGGAATATTTTTCACTGGTTGAAGCATCAAAAGGCAAGTTTTTGTATTTTACAGGAAGTTCATGGGGAGGGGATCGATATTTCCCAATGGAAGCGAGAGTGGGGTGGAGAAATTGTGTTGTCAGAAGGCATGCATAACAGTAGAGGTGTTGCTATTCTGATTAACAAGAGTTTTAATTTCCAGATTGATTACGTGTATACAGATAACTATGGTAGACTTGTCATTGTAAACGGCACTCACAATGGTGTCGGCTTTTCCGTTTGCGGTGTATATGCACCGAATGATAATGTTCAGAGGAAGAGCTTCGTTTTGAATTTACTTGATATTATTGGTGAAAAATGTATATATGATAATCTTATAGTTGCCGGTGATTTCAACTGTGCACTTATCAAGAGTCTTGACACTACGTCGCAGTCTATAAAGGCTGATAAGTCCGTTCAATCTCTCCGTAAACTTCTTCATTGTTTTGATTTAGTAGATGTTTGGAGAGAGCATAATCCATCATTACGTAAGTTCACTTGGAGGCGATTACATCCCAGTCCGATTCATAGCAGACTGGATTACATTTTTATTTCTAAGAACTTGTTGAAATCTGTAAATTCTGTTGATATCAGACCAGCTCTGTGTAGTGATCACATGGCTGTGTATTTTTCAATCACTCTTTCAAAGTATGATAGAGGGCCAGGTGTATGGAAATTTAATAAGCATTTATTAACAAAACAAGATTACGTAAAAGGTGTTCAAGATAACATATACTTCGTTCATACAGGCAAAAATTGAAACGTTTCAGCGACTTTATTTGTGATTTGTAAACACAGGGGATTAATAGTTTGGGTCCGCTCGTGTCCATACTCACAAAATTAAGCCATTGTTTTGATATTTAAGACGTCTTAATGCGCCCTCTCGAGTTCAAAAGGTGTGTATGGCAAGCATACTGCATAACAAGATGGCTGAAACGAACGACGTCGTACTGGCTGTAAAGAATGTGAAAGAGGCTCCCCACCGAACTATCCAAAATGTTTTTGTGTCGAGTTTGTGTTTTATTCGTTTCTAAATTGTGTTCCTACATTCTTATCCGATTGTTTGTGTTAATAAAAATGTTTGTTTCGCCTCGCCATAAGCTTTCCTCACACAAACAAAACATTACCGTCCACACTAATCCAAACTTCCCTACAAATATCCGAGGCGAAACAAACATTTTTATTAACACAAACAATCGGATAAGAATAGGAACACATTTTAAAACGAATCAAACACAAACTTAATGACTCAATCGAATATTTTTGTTCCCAATTAATAAATCATATAGACAATCTCAATTCTCGGTTTATGGCAATTTTTGTCGACTGATAAAAGTCTTTTCATCTTCAACATTCCATTCTAATTTCACCTACGGTATATAATATCCTAACCTCCTGTGACTTTCCTTCTAAACGTTGATTTGCCTTGTGCACCAAAGAGATGCTGTATTTTATGCCAAACGATGAAAAAATGTGTGAAGAAATAACCATGTATCAGTCAGTACGGCAGGCGAAACCCGGACGGCCATACCGATTGGAGACAGAGCAGAGTAGATCGAAACGCAAACGGGGTGTTATTATAGGAAAGGCGGTGACTTATTTTACAGCTGAATAAAATGCTGTCTCTGGTTGTGTAAGTCTGTTTATCGAAATATATATTTTGTTCCCAGTTGATTAATCATGGGGATGGCAGTCTCGATCTCCCCTTTATGGTTCGATATTTACTGACTCGTTCCCTCTCATTTTTGTCAATCAATGAAAGCATTTTCGTCTTCCATATTCAATATTACTTTGACCGATGTTACATCCTGACCTATACTGTCATTAGTTTTGACCAACGTACAAAGATATTGCCCATGCGTCCGGCTGATGAGATGTTTTGCAAAACGGTGAAGAAATGGGGGCCCGGGAGACATCGATGTCAGTCTTTCCGGACTGTTTACATGTAGCTAATAGGGGATATCAAAGGAGATGAATCAGTTAGTTGAATAAAACATAACTTTTCGGACTTATTTTATGTCAATTTTGTCAATGTCGGACTTTTGATTCAAGAGAAACCAGAATCACCTACAGAGATGTCTGTATTAAACACGACGAACAATTGGGAATAGTTTGTTATGCTACTGTCGGTCTCAGTCGTGGTGTCTCTCCCATAAAATTTCGAAGCTATAGGTCTACACTTGTCGTTTCGATTCACAGGTAGCGGTACACCGATGACCAGATATTGTACTGTTCTTAAAACTAGTCTAAGCAATTTTACGACACTGCACTATTTGCCATCGTGTCTCCCCGTGAACGTCCTTGAATCTATGGACGTGACCATTGTTTTACTGCGCCCATTAGAGTGTAAACCCCTGTTCGTTACCAGCAGAATACTTTTTAAAGTTCTGTACATCAGTGTACACTGTGTGTATAAGCCCTAAACCTAGTTTAATTCAATTATGGAAAGGTATTAAAGAATAAAGGGTCGTTACAGTTGCTAAAATTGCGAGAAAAACGGCACTTTTTACTCAAATAGTCCTATTCACAAGCTCTATTGTTTTAAATCACGTCCATGGTGTGCTGTTGATTTTCATTCTTTCGTGCAATTTCATTCGCTTGAAGCAATTATCCTTTCATTTGACTGCTCTGTGGGACTCTTCTGAATATGTGTTTTGGATAAAAAGAACTCTACAGTGAAAGACATAAACTTCGACGGTGATAGGTATACAATATCGGTTCTCGACGGTGATAGGTATACAATATCGGTTCGATGTGTGAAGATATACAGATTACAAGTTATTTTAGAAGTTCTCCAAAACCAGTAAAAATAATTCTGCGCGCCACTTATTGATAATTTCTTCTTGTGAACGTCCTTGAATCCGTGACCGCGACCATTGTTTTCGAAGTGTTCGACGGTGGATGATCGGTAGATTAATGAAGATATATGTTACTGAACTATCGTGTGATTGTTTAATAGCATGGTTAGGTAATAGACGGTGTAGTCTGTAGAGGCGATACGGCGAAATTCCACGGCCCAAGGGAGCGTACATCGCATGGTTTCTTACAACGAACCATAGACAGAGCCGTCGGTTTCCATAGCTACTACGTGAAATCCGGCCTCACCGATGTCCCGGGCCGATGTCCCTGTCCTGATTCGGAGAACAACTTTCAAGCTGCGTGTTGAGGTTCAGATGTCCGATTTTTTCATATTCAAAAGGCTTATTGATTTACAGAGAACGCCCGTCTTGTTTTTAGCTTTAACTTAGCGCAAGATGGCAATTGAAAATTCAAAGCCAAATAGCCAGTGGGAAAAAAATAGACGACTCGCTCTCACCAGCGGTCGAGGTCGCAATGAAAAAAAAATCGAAGTCTCTGAAATCGGTATCATTGCTTCGCCATGTTTATTGTTGGTTGTACGGCCAGTTTAAAGTCACAGACTTTCTTCAAGGTAAAGTTCATATAATTGCCATACCGCGAAGTTCCCTGTGCATTTCAATATGTCTATTTGGAAGCAAAAGCGCCACGGACATTCGATCGATGGTGATGAACTTTCTCCAGGGCGTGACATGTCACCAGTTACGAACTTTACCGGTTTTCGATACGAAATATGCAATATATTATCAGCGTTGTTCACGTTGTGTTTTGAGTTTGATATGGAATATAACAGGAAAACACTAACAATTAGAGTGACGATAGAGACCATGCCCGATACGGAAAAATTGACATCAACTACTTGCAATGAGCAGTGACCTGAAACTTCAGACTGATATATAAATGTCGACAATATAAAACATTGAAATGCCGGAGAGAGAGAGGTTTACGCGGTCGCGAACTGATTATACTCTTTCGGATATGACTTCGGTGTAGACGATACACAGACATCGAAAATGTACACCTACTTTCCAGAAATTCGACTAATCTTATAATAAAGAGTGGAACAAATCCAAAAGTGTTGGTGGAAGTAAATCTTCAGATGTTGGTTTTCTAAAGTTAGATAATACTTACAGAAATATGGTCGTCATAGTCTTCTTTTAAAAACTATTATCTTCAACACCACGTTTCTTATGATCGGTGATGTCATTTTTTATTATTTTTACAAACTTTCAATGCATCAAACGCTATAAGACTATCTCATCTGCCTGTCAAGGAGTTACAATATATTTCCAAGGGCTGGCACACGATGTCAACTTACGTGTCGTCCGTCGAGCGGCCGGTGGCAGTCTCACAGATTGTTCCGTTTGTAATCGCGGCCACTTTGATTTTGATGTGACACCAACGTGCGTTTGAGGTTTTTTTGTTACGAAATTTGTCGACCTCACAAAATTTCACAGTCCATGCTTTGAAGCAGTCTCAACATGGCAAAAATGTCTCGCTTAAATTTCATCCTCGTCGTTCCAAATTAAATTCGACCACTAAATTATTTCGGCAGTTTTAATTTCTATTAATTCGACGTTTTTCAAATCGTAATGAATTTTTTCTGGTCGAATTGATAGGGTTTTTGGTATCAAGCTTATCTCTTCGTCGGACCAGTATACCGCGAGATGTAGTACTGTGTTCGGCAGCCATGGCGAAAGTGAATATTGTATGTTGGTTGTTGTTTGTTTTATGTTACAAATACCTGTCGCGTGAGGGCGTTTGAAACGCTTCTGAAGCGGCTCAGTCTGTCCACACAGCGATTTGCGGATAGAGTTAATCCCTACAACGGCTCTGGTCGGGCCGACTAAACCGTCTCAAATCTGAAACGCTTCAGAACCATTTCGGAGTGTCCACACATAACTTTCTGTGTCAGTATTGGCCCAGAACCGTTTCAGAGACGTTTCAATGGCCTGTGTATGAACGGCATAATAGTCGGAAGTCACACGTCTTATAAAACCAATGATGATTCTGTTGATGCGAGACTTAAATGGGATTTAACAAAGAAAAGTATCAAAGAGTATACTATGCGTTACGCACATAACGCTACAAAAGAAGGTAAGACTCTTATTCCAGAATTGGAAAATCAGTTAAGTATTGCTGAGCAGAATATGATCAACGACCCTACAGATGTTAATATAGAGATTTATGGTAATATCAGGAAGCGTTTGGAAGACCTCTATAAAGTATTTGCCGAGGGAGCCCAAATTCGATCTAGGGCCTCATGGGTTGAAAACGGGGAGAAGAATACGAAGTATTTTTTGGGCTTAGAAAAATCGAATGCAGTTAAGAAGGAAATGGAAAGTGTGCAAATACACGACAGCCATGTTTCTGGCACTGAAAAAATACTTGATGCTCAGAAGCAGTTTTATGAAAATCTTTACAAAGCTCAGAGTAAAGACACTACATTGCATGAGTTTTTGGGGGATACACTCGTACCATTTTTAACAGAAGATCAAATGAAAATTTGCGAAGGTGAGTTACAAGAAAGAGAGTGTTTGAAAGCCCTAGATAGTATGGCTTCAAACAAATCACCAGGTTCTGACGGGCTCACAGCAGAATTTTATCATTATTTTTGAAAGACATCAATAGTCTTGTTATAGCCTCACTGAATGAGGCATATAGAAGTGGGTCTCTTAGTGTATCACAAAAGCGTGGTGTTCTCACGCTCCTGCATAAGAAAGGTCCCGAAAGTGACCTGAACAACTGGCGTCCAATATCGCTACTTAACACAGACTATAAAATAGCTACAAAGGCATTATCTAACTGCCTAATTCTTGCCTAATCTCATTCACAGAGATCAAACTGGTTATATTAAGGGTCGCTTTATTGGTGAAAATGTAAGGCTTATTTCAGATATTTTTCACTATTCTAAGAAACATAACATTGCGGGAGCTACCATTTTTGTTGACTATGAGAAAGCATTTGATAGTGTTAATTGGGAGTACATTGACGAAGTACTACGACACATGAGATTTGGCGAGTCATTTCGACAATGGATTAGAACCTTTTACACAGATGTTGAGAGTTGTATCTTGTACAAAGGCTGGTGCTCCAGCTATTTCAAATTAGAAAGAGGTGTTCGGCAAGGTTGTTCACTCTCTGCCCTGTTATTTGTTCTTAGCATAGAAATGCTTGCCTGCAAGATCAGATGTGATAGCAATATTCATGGTTTTCGTTTGCCTCAACATAATGATAGAGTATCAGAAGCTAAAATCTCTTTATTGGCAGACGATACTACAATCTTTGTTAGAGATTCTGTTTCAATTGAAAATGTACTTAGTGTAATGGAGAACTTTCACAGTTGTAGTGGTCTAAAATTAAACAAAAAGAAAACACAAGCCTTTTTACTTGGTGGTATGAAACCGAATGATAACTGGGCGAATAGTATCGGTGTAACAACCCAGCCAGTTAAAACATTAGGTGTGTATTTTGGATATAATGACTTTGAATGTAAAAAACTGAACTGGAATGGAAAGATTGATTTATTGGAGAAAATTTTAAATTCCTGGAGCCGTAGACACTTAACTATTTATGGAAGGATTGTTGTTGCAAAAGCTTTGGCAATGTCAAAAATATTGTATCTGTCTTCTGTAATCGGCATGCCAAATGACATATGCAATAAGGTTCAAGGGTTAATAGATTGTTTTGTAAAGCGTAAGCGCATTTTGTCAAACAAAATGCTTGAAAACGAATACAACAATGGTGGTTGTTAAACATATCAATGTTAAGTGTCAGGTACAAGCGTTGCAAGCTATGTGGGTCAAACGACTGCTTGAATGTACAGGTGCTGTGTGGACTATAATACCACAGATGTATTTTCACTTGGATAACACTACCAGTTTATTATATCAGTATGTTATTTGGAGTAAGGTTCCAGATCATGTACATTCTCTCTTGCCACATTTCTATGTGGATGTACTCAATGCATGGTATAATGTAAATTTCAGTCGTGCTAGCGGTGGCCATCGTACTGAGTTTGGTTGGTCTAGCAAATTTAGATGCTTTTATTCAATTTCACCCGAGCAATTTTACTATGGTGTAATTATCAATGATTATGAGGTACCAGTTTGTAAATTTAAGTGTAAGACCTTTTACACTATACTTGTTCAACACTGTACATCACATACGAAAAAGTCGCTTTTTAAATGGTTCCAAAAATTAAACATAGATCCAGATGAAATGGAGAATTGTGGTAAAATTTGGAAGAATATTTACACTGTGACCAAAGAAACGAAACTGAGAGAATTCCAGTGGAAACTCCTTCATCGTCTTCTTCCTTGTAACAAATATTTATTCTTTTGGAAAAAGACAGACTCAATTAATTGTCCGGTTTGCCATCAAGTTGATTCTCTTGAACATAGATATTTATATTGTCATATTGCTGAGAAATGTTGGAGAAAGGTTGGATATATTGTAACCAGCCTACTGGGTCGTACGATCACAATAGCTCCATCACATATTATCTTCTCATGTTTTTCTGATGGCACTGTTCCAAAAAATTATCAATGGTTGTTAAACTTCTGATTCTTCTAGGGAAATGGAGCATACACAAGTTTTGGGTTACAGGAATGAATACACCTGTGGAAATTATACTTAAGAATGAGTTTGTGTTAAGATATAATTTTGAAAAAGAAATCTACAGAAGAAATGACATGTTAGAAAGTTTAGGAAAAGTTGATAGACTTGTGTAAATATTTATCCTTTCCTGTAATACATGAAATTGTACTCATCTCTATCTTGATGTGAAAGTTTACAAATAAAAGACAAAAAAAAAAAAAGTTTGGTATGGAACTCTTTTTTTTCCAGCGGGTGTTTCGTTTTTTATAACTGTTGACAGGTATATGCGGAGGTTAGCGTTTTCCACCTGTTTTTGTCCTTATCAGTGGTTTTCCCTCGTTTTTTCTTTTTTTTTTCTCTTTCGTCGTGCTCTTTCCCCCGGTAAAAATTCTGTAAACCATTGACACCCCTCACTGAGTTCGGTTTGTAAAAAGATACACCCTTTATCTCGGCACAGTTTTCTAAAATGTGAATCTCAGAATTGTCTCGGCACATACTAAATGTTACTTGTAGGTATCATTGGGAATTATAGCAACTCATTATAACCATGACAACGCGGTCCCAGGATACGTAGTTACAGGTAGACGATAGCTGATACTTGCACACTGATTGGCATTTACAAAACAATAAGTGACTATCGAATTGAATGAACTCTTTAAGCTTATTCCATACCTTAAATTTCGGTAAATGTGTATCAAATGCCAGCATGTTAGTGTTAATATGTAAAGTGAAGGTACACGTGACTGTAGATCATATATGTAGATATAACCAATGCGCGAATGTCCCACCTGACCTTGAAGTCCGGCTCAAAGCGGGAGTGGCGCTCTGAGAAGGATGTGGTATAAATTCTCCACAGTTTCGTAAAAACAAGTGACATTGATAAGGAACGATTACTCAATATTGCTTTGTACAAACTGCTCTATGCTTTATATATATATATATATATATAATATATATATATATATATATATATGTATATTTATGTGTGTGTGTGTGTGTGTGTGTGTGTGTGTGTGTCTGTGTGTGTGGGTATGTGTACGGTATAGAGTGACGACTTACACTCCCTGCGATAATACAAAGTGACGACCTGCCGGTAAAGTGACTACCACTCACTTTGTTTTTTTAATCGGAATCGATTCCTGGACGGTTATTTTACCATCCTGTGAAGTTTTAGGTCATGTTTCACTTTGACCGGTAAACCCACCGTGTGCGTGTGTATACTTTGGCCCGTGTGTGTACTATGTTGTCTATCGCCACCTTCTGCTAAATATGAGAAATATACACAGGTGTTACACACACGGCACATAGGGTTTTCTTGCCACCAATAGTCCATTTGATAAGTTTGCAACATTGTGTCAAGCCGCTGTAAAACGCGCGCGCCATTTTCAGCGTATTTACGTGAAACATCAGTGTAAGGCGTCACTTTGGTGGATGGAAACCGGTCAACAACTGATACATTGTATTTTAAAATTGATAAACTATACGACGCGCACGTCCACTGTACTAGTAGATACGTGGCACAATTTCACAACAGTGGAATATATTCGTAAAATTTCTACCTTTTCTAAACGTAAACTCTCCCAAAATGTGGATATTTGTTGAGTAACTCCTTGAGAACATGATGGGGTATCTCTGCACCAGTAATATTTAGAGTAGCCCATTAAAATATGGCTCTTAAATTGTTCTCACATCCTGCTCTGCAAAGTCAGAGATTCTGACTAAAGGAGGCTATAGCGCTTAGGTTTGGCGAAGGGTTCGTCAAGAACATACTGTTTTAAAGAGAATATTTTATCTTTGAACTGAAGTGTCCTAACATTGAAGATTTAGTCTAAACATGTTTACCCTTTTGTCGGAAACAAAGTACATTCAGCAATGTAACCTACAAACCTATGGCTAAGCAACGACCCTCGAGAAACTCGAGGGTCTATGGGCTAAGTGAAAAAGTAAGCAAAGTTAGCTTTATAAATTCAAAAATGGGTTGACAAGCATGTTGGAAAGATAAATCACAAATAAAGTTACCATGCAGACAATATCCTTTTTACCTTACAGCTCAGTCCCGATATCACTGTACTCACAGTTGTCGAATCTACCCAACGTATGTATTAAAACACGAAGTGATTACACGAACAGTACAAAGCGGGATAAATGTATGTTTTCTTCTTTCACAATTCGTATTTATTATTCATTGCAAAGCATTTATTGCAATGTCAACCTGTAAATGCTACAAAGCGATGGCATTGCTATTTATTTTGTCATATACGGGCTCTTTTCACCGGAGCATGCCAACTGGTCGAAAGACGCATCGCTCTGACTGATTACATGAACTTAGAACCCACATCCATTTAGAAAACAGAACGAAATTCTACTATTCAGAGTGTGTAGGTTCTTGTGATGCGACCGGAGGTAAGACGGGATGCTTCCGTCCTTCTGAATACGAACCATTGTGCGTTAAGATAGATAACGTGAACGCCACCATAATTCAGAATGTTAATGCAGCCAAGTGTCTGTGTACTTCGTACAGTGGATTGAAGGCGTGAATTAGATGTTGTTTTCAATTGAATTAATCAGTTGATTCGACATTAACATAATTTAATGTACGAATTAGACGACAACTAACTGTTGGATGAATCTGTTCGCTCAAAACTTAGATGCACTGTTATAGATTTATTGTACTAATCAAGAACGATTTACTAGTGTTGTTTTTTTTCAATTTAAAATCAGTTAAAAGAACGTATAACCTGTGATAGTCATTTTTGCTGATGAATGTTTGCAATCAAGGAAATGTGCCTCTCTAGAGTGAAAGAGTTGAGTTTTCTCGCAATCATTCAACGACACTTCCACGTGTGCACGTATTCATCAATTATGTGCAGTAAATGTTAGATTTTCTTGATGATTTCCGCTAAATAAGATAAGAAAACTTGTAACGTATCATTGCAAATTGCGGCTTTATTTCTACTGGGAAAAAATCAACGATTGAGTCCTAATATCTGTCCCTCGGGCGCATTCTACCTCAACACTGTTAAGCAGTTTTTCGTAAAACGGCCAAAAGGAGGAGAGGCACGACCGTTCGGTACTTTCCTCAAATTGTTCGGCAGACAAGGCCCAATATTCTCTTGGTAAAGCTCCGACTGGCCATTGGCCCAGACAGCGAACTCTGACAAGTAGTTGATAGAAGACAGTATATTCAAACTGATTTCCGACCCAGATACAGTAAATATTGTTAATGAACTTCGGTAAATTTCTTTCTATTTTTGTTTCCAGAGGGAAAACATTATTTGGCAATTTGATCTGAGGTGCTTGTAATAATAACGGAATGATAATTTTCTTTTTCATCCATAATGAAGACTTTAGTACGATTGACTTTAGTGCTATACAGCAAGAATCGCAAACTGTTATCAGAATTTCAGGGAATTTCGATGGATCGGTGATTTATACAGCAATATACAGTTCGGAACACGTTTTACGTGAACACATCACGTCACGAATTTCTGCGATGATGCATGTACGCGGAGCCGGCGTCACTTATTTACGTGGAGACAGCTGTCCTTACGTAATTCGTAAACGTTTATATTTATTCTTACCTTTAGGGACTGGAAACAAATTACAGGGGGGGGGTGGGCTGCCATTTTTCGCGCAAGTATTTTTGAAGGGTCATAAAATTTTGTGCAAGCCTATGGGGGAGGGTCACCTATTTTTATGCATCAAAGCTGAAATTGCATGTGCACGTATTAAAGAATATGTAATACTGAAAAAAGAAAAAATGCCTCCTGGCACTTTCATTTTCTGTCATTTCCATTTTCGGCGCGCCCTTCGGGCGCAAGTTTAAGGGTATAATAAACAATGTATTGATGATCCAAGCAACCACATTGATTTAAGTTGTCATGATTTCTACTTATCCAACTCCTCTATTGTACATATAAACTGTCCCCTATAATGACGCTTTCAGTAACAATTTGGGAGATCACTTATTTGATATCATTCTCCCATTGACAATCCATTGGGTATAGGTTGGTGTCAAATGTTCATGAAGCTGTATGTACATTTTTCATTTTTTGAGGACATTGACAGAATACAAACTATTCAGAATAGTGCAAAATGTCATCAATAACAACTGGAAGCTTCAGGTCGAACAACTTTTGAATAACAATTTAGGATCAGATAACCTACGAGTTATTTGTAGTTTCCTCATAGCCTACAATGTATAGTGAATCAACATTCGGTGAAATTCCAAAATCAAATTTCTTGCACAACCATTGACTTGAAACCACTCTAGTCTAATCATGAACATTAATACTAATAATTAGGTGTACATAAATGCACAGATTTACCTAGTTTTGTATTGGAAAAAAAATATTCATAGTTTCATCATAGGCTGCCATGCATAGTGAATGGACATTTCAGTGAAATTCCAAAATCAAATTTCTTGCACAACCATTGACTTGAAACCACTCTAGTCTAATCATGAACATTAATACTAATAATTAGGTGTACATAAATGCACAGATTTACCTAGTTTTGTATTGGAAAAAAATATTCATAGTTTCTCATAGGCTGTCATGCATAGTGAATAGACATTTCAGTGAAATTCCAAAATCAAATTTCTTGCACAACCATTGACTTGAAACCACTCTAGTCTAATCATGAACATTAAACCAATAATTAGGTGTATATAAATGCACAAATTTACCTAGTTTTGTATTGGAAAAAAAATATTCAAAGTTTCATCATAGGCTTCCATGCATAGTGAATGGACATTTCAGTGAAATTCCAAAATCAAATTTCTTGCACAAGCATGCACTTGAAACCACTCTAGTCTAATCATGAACATTAATACTAATAATTAGGTGTACATAAATGCACAGATTTACCTTGTTTTGTATTGGAAAAAAATATTCATAGTTTCATCATAGGCTGCCATGCATAGTGAATGGACATTTCAGTGAAATTCCAAAATCAAATTTCTTGCAAACCATTGACTTAAAACCACTCTAGTCTAATCATGAACATTAATACTATAATTAGGTGTACATAAATGCACAGATTTACCTTGTTTTGTATTGGAAAAAAATATTCATAGTTTCATCATAGGCTGCCATGCATAGTGAATGGACATTTCAGTGAAATTCCAAAATCAAATTTCTTGCAAAACCATTGACTTGAAACCACTCTAGTCTAATCATGAACATTAAAACTAATAATTAGGTGTACATAAATGCACAGATTTACCTTGTTTTGTATTGGAAAAAAATATTCACAGTTTCATCATAGACTTCCATGCATAGTGAACGGACATTTCAGTGAAATTCCAATATCAAATTTCTTGCACAACCATTGACTTGAAACCACTCTTGTCTATCATGAACATTAAAACTAATAATTAGGTGTACATAAATGCACAGATTTACCTAGTTTTGTATTGGAAAAAAATATTCATAATTTCTCATAGGCAGCCATGCATAGTGAATGGACATTTCAGTAAAATTCAAAAATCAAATTTCTTTGCACAACCATTGACTTGAAACCACTCTAGTCTAATCATGAACATTAACAAAATTAGGTGTACATAAATGCACAGATTTACCTTGTTTTGTATTGAAAAAAAATATTCATAGTTTCATCATAGGCTGCCATGCATAGTGAATGGACATTTCAGTGAAATTCCAAAATCAAATTTCTTGCACAACCATTGACTTGAAACCACTCTTGTCTAATCATGAACATTAAAACTAATAATTAGGTGTACATAAATGCACAGATTTACCTAGTTTTGTATTGGAAAAAAATATTCATAATTTCTCATAGGCTGTCCATGCATATAGTGAATAGACATTTCAATAAATTCCAAAATCAAATTTCTTGCATAAGCATGCACTTGAAACCACTCTAGTCTAATCATGAACATTAAAACTAATAATTAGGTGTACATAAATGCACAGATTTACCTTGTTTTGTATTGGAAAAAAATATTCATAGTTTCATCATAGGCTGCCATGCATAGTGAATGGACATTTCAGTGAAATTCCAAAATCAAATTTCTTGCACAACCATTGACTTGAAACCACTCTAGTCTAATCATGAACATTAATACTAATAATTAGGTGTACATAAATGCACAGATTTACCTAGTTTTGTATTGGGAAAAAATATTCATTGTTTCATCATAGACTTCCATGCATAGTGAATGGACATCATTGATAAAATCTAAAAATTACATTTTTTGTACATGCATGCACTTTTTACCTGCCACTTCAAGCAATGTACATTTACATGAATTATCACACACTTATGATTTGATATTATTTGGACAAAGCGTTATATCGGCCGCATTTTGCCTTCCTTTTGGAGAGGACTTCAAAAGTATAGCAAGTCAGAAGGAGGTCTTGAACACATTGCGGGTTTTTTAGGGGGTTATTGAGTAACAGGGGAGGGTCACTTATTTTCATGCACGGATAAGGGGGAGGGTCACTAATTTTTGTGCATGAACTTTTGAAGGGTCACTATTTTTGATGCAGCAGTTTTTCGAAAAACACCGGCCCAACACCCCCTGTAATTTATGTCCAGTCCCTTAGGTATCAAAACATGATATCAACTATCGATTATTCATGCACGTTATTAGTTGGATAAACGATATAGTGACATCTTCAAAGATATTCATGTATTTTCGTTATTTTTAATGTGCAATTTCTTCATCGATTTGCGGCATACCGGATAACTTTTGAGCTAGCCCTGTGATTCAGAAACAGACTACGGAGACCCTAGCCAAGCCGAATCATTTCTTGCGCGTGCCATATGAACGGGTGAGGTAACGTGTAGCCAAACGGAGTTTCTCACGTGAACGTGCACGCCAACGCAGACGTGGATTCTACGAGTTCACGTTTACGTAAACCGTATAGCCAATCTGTCTAATACTTCTGCTTTACCCGAGATAGCAATGGTACCCATCAAAGTCAGTAAATTGAAGTAAAGTGAAAGTACTGTGATAAATTGCCAACTTTGACAACTCAAAATCGGAAGTTTTATTAGCTTTTACTCCACAAGGTGAATTTTAAAGGTACCTGCATGCATATTAGAAAGTAAAGAAGTATGCATGGTATGTAACTAAATGACAAAAGTGAGATGATACGTGTCGGAAAGAGAAATCAGGAATCAATAATACAGGACGAGCTGTTTTTGACTTTTTAGTTCACATATATATATATATCATATGGATGTATCAGTGTGAAGACACGAAAATGATTACACGCACAGTACAAAGTGAAAGACATGTAGGTTGTCTACCTTTACAAATTAGTGGTCTTGCAAAAAACAATCCTTACAATGTGAATTTGTGTACAGTACAAAGCAATGGCATTGACAATGTATTGAAATGTGCTGAAGTTTGGTGAAGCCGCTGTTTTTTAGCTTAGATACGCAAAAAGGGTATAGTTAAATACAATTGATAGATAATCATGTTAAGATCTTAACAACTATCGCATTTTCATTGTTTTTCCATGTCCTATGACGATTAGAGCATCCAAGCTTACATATTGAATACTGAGAACATTGACCCTGTATCTCATTTACCAAAGTTACAATCGTATAGAGTTGTTCAGCGATAAAGATGGTGAATTATTTACCAAAACAACAAAACAAACGAGCTTGTTTTTTTACTTTTTTAGGTCACTGATATATCCCACGTATGTATCAAAGTGAAGAAACGAAAGTGATTACATGCACAGTACAAAGTGAAAGATATGTAGCTTGTCTACCTTTACAAATTAGTGGTTCTTGCGAAAACATAATCCTTACAATGTAAACTTGCATATAGTACAAAGTGATGGCATTGACATTATATTGCCATGTGCTGAAGTTTTATGGCGCCATTTTTCAGAATAAAATAAGCAACACGGGTGTAGTTAGAATAAAATTGATAGATTATCATGTTAAGCTCTTAACAGCCATCGCATTTTCCGGTGTGTTTCCGTGTAATATGACGCTGAGCGTCTTTAAGAGTACAGATGGAATAAGCAAAACATTGACCCTCTATCTCATTTACCTAAGTTACAATCGTATAGAGTTGTTCAGCGGACCCGCTATCTCATTTACCTAAGTTACAATCGTATAGAGTTGTTCAGCGATAAAGATTGTGAATTATTTACCAAAACAACAAAACAAAATCAAATTGACAAACAAAACAGCAACTTAGTGCGTTTTCTGCCACTGACGTGAGTTTATTCAGTCTGTTTATTCAGTTAAGTGAAGGCACGTGACGAATTGCCAACTTTCACAACTCAAAAACGGACGTTTTAAAAGCTTTTACGTCACATGGTGGATCTTACAAGGTATCTGCCCGCATATTAGAAAGAAAAGAAGTATGCATTGTAAGTAACAAAGAAGTAAAAATAGGATGGCATGCATCGGAAAGACAAATCAAAAATCAATAATCAGGAAGAGCTGTTTTTGACTTTTTTAGTTCACTGATATATCCCACGTATGTATCAAAGTGAAGAAACGAAAGTGATTACATGCACAGTACAAAGTGAAAGATATGTAGCTTGTCTACCTTTACAAATTAGTGGTTCTTGCGAAAACACAATCCTTACAATGTAAACTTGCATATAGTACAAAGTGATGGCATTGACATTACATTGCCATGTGCTGAAGTTTTATGGCGCCATTTTTCAGAATAAAATAAGCAACAACGGTGTAGTTAGAATAAAATTGATAGATTATCATGTTAAGCTCTTAACAGCCATCGCATTTTCCGGTGTGTTTCCGTGTCCTATGACGCTGAGAGTCTTTAAGATGGAATAATCAAAACATTGACCCTCTATCTCATTTACCTAAGTTACAATCGTATAGAGTTGTTCAGCGGTAAAGATTGTGAATTTTTTTATCAAAACAACAGAAAACTAAATCAAATAGAAAAAAAAGCAAGTTAGTGCGTTTTCTGCCGCTGACAGTAGTGAATCCGTTTATTTAGTTGAGTGAAGGCACCGTGACGAATTGCCAACTTTCACAACTCAAAAACGGATGTTTTAATAGCTTATAATTATACGTCACATGATGGATCTTACAAGGTATCTGCCCGGATAGTAGAAAGTATAGAAGTATGCATGGTAAGTAACAAAGAAGTAAAAATAGGATGGCATGCATCGGAAAGACAAATCAAAAATCAATAATCAGGAAGAGCTGTTTTTGACTTTTTAGTTCACGGATATATCCAACGTAGTATCAAAGTACAGACAAGAAAGTGATTACGTGCACAGTACATAGTGAAAGACATGTAGGTTAATATTACTTGCGAAAACACAATCCTGACAATGTAAACTTGCATATAGTAAAAAGTGATGGCATTGACATTATATTGCCATGTGCTGAAGTTTGATGCAGCGATTTTTCAGCATAAAAAACTCAACAAAGTTAGAATACAGTTGATTGATTATCATGTTAAGCTCTTAACAACCCTCGCATTTGCCGGTGTGTTTCCGTGTCTAATGACGATGAGAGTATTCAAGTGTACAGATGGAATTATAAGAACATTGACCCTTTATTTACCTAAGTTACAATCGTATAGAGTTGTTCAACGATAAAGATTGTGTGGTATCTACCAAAACAAGAGACAACTAAATAAAGTCGACAAACAAAACCACTACTCCGTGCGTTTTTTGCCGCTGACATGAGTTGTGTGAGTCTGTATATTGAGTAGAGTGAAGGTACTGGGACAAATGCCAACTTTGACAACTCGAAAACGGAAGTTTTATTAGCTTTTACTCCACAGGGTGAATCTTACAAGGTATCTGTATGCATATTTAAAAGTAGAGATTAATATTCATGGTACGTAACTAAATAAAAATAATGAGACATGACACGTGTTGGAAAGAGAAATCAGAAATCAATAATACAGGACGAGCTGTTTTTGACTTTTTAGTTCACTGATATATCATACGTATATGTATCAAAGTGAAGGCACGAAAGTGATAAGACGCACAGTACAAAGTGAAAAACATGTAGGTGTCTACCTCTACCAATTAGTGGTTCTTGCAAAAACACAATCCTTACAATGTAAACTTGTATATAGTACAAAGCAATGGCATTGACATTGTATTGCCATGAGCTGAAGTTTTGTGCAGCGGTTTGCAGCATAAAATATGCAACAAGGGTATAGTTAAAATTCAATTTAATGTTAAACTCTCAACAACTATCGCATTTTCAGCGTTTTCCGTGTCCTATGACGATGAGAGTATTCAAGCAAACAGATGGTATGATCAGAACATTGGCGCTCTAACTCATTTACCTAAGTTACAATCGTATAGAGTTATTCAGCAATAAAGATAGTGTATCATTTACATAAACAAAAGAAAGCAAAATCAAATCGACAAACAAAAAAGCAACTTAGTGCGTTTTTGCCGCTGACATGAGTTTAGGTAGTTCAGTAAGTTAAAGTAAAGTGAAGGCACCGTGACATATTGCTAAAGTTGACAATTTAAAGACGCCCATTGGTTATAAATACCGGATTATATGAGAGGACGCTCATTATGCAAAGAGACGCCGTGCGAGTAGCTTGAACTGTGAGCTCCACAGATTGAGGTTTTTTGCGTGTTTTTTAATGAAAATTTATGAAATGGGAATGCTCTACAGCAGGGTAAATACCTGATCATGCATAACGACTCCATATTTTCTAAACCGATAAGTTTTCGGGACAATTTTAGTGAGTAATTGTGCGTGGCCAGTGACAACGTCGATCCAGGGGACGCCGATTGGGATTTGAATACCACTGTAAATCAAACCTTGTGCAAAGTCAGACACTAGTCAGCTGGATGTGTACCTAATGTCGATTAGCATTTGCCTTATCTGCTAATGGTGACTGAAATAAATAAAATACGTGTTAAGATTTCCAGTATCGAAAGACGTGGGCTATAGTTTCTTCACACTTCTCCAACTTTTGTACCTACCCGCCGCATTACTGGGGATAAAAACGTGATCAGACGACATTCAAGTCGGTTACATCTTAGTAAACGTGGACATGGTCCCTCCACAAGATGTGCCGTGAAAAAGAAAATGTATTATCGGGTTCTCTCTTACTTGAAAGTTTGATGGCCCTGAAAAGGGCCGTTTTGTTTGGTTTTGTGGCTTCTACCGTACACCCAACAATGGCATATGTGTATGGTACGCCGGGCAAATTTGGATATAACGATCGGACAACAAAAGTCACGCCAAATGGCATATCAGTTTTCTTCTTTTGACGAGTACGTCATCGGCCTGCATCAAATGCTGTTTTCGGGCCAAAAATCGCTCATCACGCCAAGCGTGTGTCCGGTCAAGGATATCCAAATACTTCCGAGAGAGTCGGAGTCAGATAGACGCGTTGTCATTGCCAACCTAATGATGCTAAACTCAGAATGACAAATCAAGAAATGTTCAATACCCCGGCACAGAGGTGTGAAGCGGTACGGTATCCGTGTATAGTTTCCCAGTGTATGTATGGTGTCGTTTGTACCTCTGTGAGTCTACTAATAAACGAAATGTTTATTTGACCATGGAGCTAAAAAAGGATGATTTGACTTCCTCTGTTTCGTTCTGCCGTCACTTCGAGTGTACGTAGCCTCGTGAGCAAGTGCCATCTTATAGATAACCGACGCCATGCAGTTCCGCTGCATATCCATCAAAGTTCATTACGTCTGAGAAATTTACGAGATTTCATGTCCGAGTTTTCGAAATGCATCTGATTTTTGTACTTTTTTGGTTACAATTCAAACGAAGTCTCGCAACACAAATTGGCAAATAATGTAATACACGATGATCTGGACTTGTTTTCTGACCGCCATCTTGGCCTCATAAAAGTTTTTACGTTGGCTGGTTAATGGTTGAGTACGTCAATCTTCAGGAAATACTCATTTTGTATTATTTTGACACCGATGTTTCCAAATTTAATAAAACACTACTTCTAAGAATTTGAGAGATTCGAACGATGCAGATCGTGGTTTTTGCATACCAGTATATTGACTTGTAATTTTGTGGATCGAGGTATAGACAGTATGGTGGGAAGGTGGTCGAGGACACTCCCATCCGGCGCCAAGCGACACACTTCTGGAATAGGTGAAATCTGTAACTCGAACGCACCAAGTATGGTGAAAACACCTTATGCCAAAATGTACGTTCTCCGACGTGCTCATCGACGTTCGACGTTAATTTATGTTTGTAAATCTACTAATATAGCGGTGTTTGACGCAAAACAATGAAAACGATACTATGTTGATAGGGTGGAGTACCCACTAATGCGCGATCCTGGGATTGAGAACTGCGGCTTTAAGAAAGGAAGATTTTGAAACTTTTTATTCTAAATATTGAATCTTACAAAGTACATACAGGCATATAGCAAAATAAATAAATATGCATGGTAAGTAATAAACAAGGACAAAAATGAGACGACACATGTCAAAAATCAAAAGTCAATGATACAGGACGAGCTGTCTTTGACTTTTTCGTTCATTGATATATTCAACATATATATCAGGGTGAAGGCATGAAAGTGATTACACGCACGGTACAAAGTGAAAGACATTTAAGTTTTCTAGCTTTACAAACTAGGGGTTCTTGCAAAAACACAATCCTTACAATGTATATATTACTTGTATATATTACAAAGTGATGGCATTGACATTTTGGTTTCACTGCTCACGGTTCAGTGATTGCGATATGACTAACACAAAAAGTATTATTTCGAAATGTAAAAGCCATGGCCCAGTTTTTGCGACAGAATACTTCCAATTAAAGGATTTTATAGAAAAAGTTTGTGTTTTTTTTCTGCTCGAACACCTTAGAATCCCACACGCTCGAACGCCAAATAAATAATTTACTAAATGTCTACCTTAGTGCTTGGTGATTCTTGCAAAACACATCTTACAATGTCAACCTGTACATACTACAAAGCGATGATGTTGATATTTGTATCGTCATGTACTGAGACCTAGAAAAAGTGTTTTTCCGCTTAACCCAACCTACCCTTACTGACACCCCGTCGCCCCTCGAGAGCAATTTATGTGATTTTTTATAACATTTCATCGTTGAAAATTATTACATAATATTTAAGTCAGCCAAATAACCTTTTCAGAGGAATGAGTTTTTTCCCGTAATAGCCAATGCAAGTCAGCATATTTCATGGGTTAGGTGTATTGCTTTCACTAATGTGATGACCATGTAGCAAAGTAACTGATAGCATTTCACGTTGAAAATTATTACATAATATTTAAGTAAGCCAAATAAGCTTTACAGAGGAATGATGCAAGTCAGCATATTTCATGTGTTAGGTGTGTTGCTTTCACTAATGTGATGACCGTGTAGCAAATGGAATAAAAGTGGATTATGCTGTTCAAAAAGTGGGCTTTATTTGTCATAGCTTTATGACTGTCAGATTATCTTCCTCAAGAAGGGAGTTTTCGTTGCAAACGCACAAGACAAATGCCATCAGGCACATCGGGACTTTGTAGAAGCCACTGAGACATCATAAGTACCACAGGCGACCCAGACACTATTAATAATGCTTATTATTGAGTTTTCTGGCTGTTTTCTCTATCAGTTCCTCTACTTTTCTACGTACAGTCCCTCTATGGATATAGGGACTGTGTCTTCATGGTCTGACTGATCGGAGTAATTAAAATAAATTGTTATATAACCTAACCAAGCCTCTTGACTCTTTATTCATTCAACAACACATTGCAAGGACGCTTATCTCTCATATACACATCTTGTAATTAATAAGTCAACACAACTAATTATGCTAATCCGTGGACTTATCAAGGGGAACTTCTTACCTTCCGTTTTAGTAACTTTTCCTATCTTTCGCGATGTTGTCAAAGCATTAAAATCTCTGATAAATCCACGGATTAGCATAATTAGTTGTGTTGACTAATTAATTACAAGATGTGTGTATATGAGATTAACGTCCTTGTAATGGGGTGTAAAATAAATAAAGAGTCAAGAGGCTAGGTTAGGCTATATAGTCATTTATTTTATTGACTACGATCAGTCAGAGCATGAAGAAAGGGAGAGGAACTGATAGAGAAAACTGAGAAAAACTCAATAATAAGCTTATTAGTAGTGTGTGGGCTACCTGTGTATGTACTAAATTACAGTTTGAAAAACTCCTTTGCATTGTTCAGTACACTAAAAAAAGCAAAGATCAAACATGCTTCATTTTACAGGGTCGATTTCTTTTATGTAACTAGGCAACACAAGCCAACTTTCTATAATAATGAAAACAGTATTCAACCATAAATTGAATAACTCAACAGTCTCTGAATACAGTGTCAGGAAGTATTTCAATGATTTTTACAGTCATGTAGGCCAAACTTTTGTTAACGCATGCGATTGTAGAGCCACTATGGGAACTTGGTAGTTGACAGTATGCATAAATGGTATACTTTCAAGATGACAGAAGTGCAGTGCATTTAAGGTAATACTTGTAGAATCCAAACATGCATCAGCTAGATGAAACAACACATGCAAACATCAATTTTACATTGTATTTGTGTGGGAATATGGCTTGTTTAACTAGAGAGGCTTGGTACAATTACTACTATGCATGTTAATAGAATGTTTTGCTTCAAGAGCCTTCTTATTCAACACCAGGGAATTGATTTTGTACCTGTCCCTCCCTTTGCTTGATATATGCTGTGTGATGACCTGATATTAATTATAAGCACCAATCTGAATGTGTGCTTTAATTTTGCCAGATATACATGTTATTATGTAACTGGGCTTCACTTTGTGAATAACTCAACAGTCTCTGAATACAGTGTCAGGAAGTATTTCAATGATTTTTACAGTCATGTAGGCCAAACTTTTGTTAACGCATGCGATTGTAGAGCTCTCTGATTTGCTTCCATATGGGAACTTGGTAGTTGACAGTATGCATAAATGGTATAACCCTACTTTCAAGATGACAGAAGTGCAGTGCATTAAAGGTAATACTTGTAGAATCCAAGCATGCATCAGCTAGATGAAACAACACATGCAAACATCAATTTTACATTGTATTTGTGTGGGAATATGGCTTGTCTAACTGGAGAGGCTTGGTACAATTACTACTATGCATGTTAATAGAATGTTTTGCTTCAAGAGCCTTCTTATCAACACCAGGGAATTGATTTTGTACCTGTCCCTCCCTTTGCTTGATATATGCTGTGTGATGACCTGATGTTAATTATAAGCACCAATCTGAATGTGTGCTTTAATTTTGCCAGATATACATGTTATTATGTAACTGGGTTTCACTGTGCGATAACAACAGGATTGTGAGTAAGCTCCATAACTTTTCCAGGTAAACACATCCTGGTGTATGACCTGATTTCACTTTGTATCATCAATCAGAGTGTGTATGGTCCCTCACTTTGCCACGTAAACACATCATGGTTGTGACTTGATGTCACTTTGTATCGTCAGTCAGAATGTGTATAGTCCCTCACTTTGCCAAGTAAACACATCATTGTGTGTGACGTGATGTCACTTTGTATCATCAGTCAGAGTGTGTATGGTCCCACACTTTTCCAGGTAAACACATCCTGTGTGTGTATATGACCTGATGTCACTTTGTATCATCAGTCAGAGTGTGTATGGTCCCTCACTTTGCCAGGTAAACACATCATGGTTGTGACTTGATGTCACTTTGTATCATCAGTCAGAGTGTGTATTGTCCCTCACTTTGCCAGGTAAAACACATCATGGTGTGTGACTTGATGTCACTTTGTATCATCAGTCAGAGTGTGTATGGTCCCTTACTTTGCCAGGTAAACACATTGTGTGTGATTTGATGTCACTTTGTATCATCAATCAGAGTGTGTATGGTCCCTCACTTTGCTAGGTAAACATATCAGGTTGTGTGACCTGATGTTACTTTGTATCATCAATCAGAGCGTGTATGGCCCCTCACATTGATAGGTAAACACATCATGGTGTATGACCTGATTTCACTTTGTATCATCAATCAGAGTGTAATAGAATCCCACACCCAAACGGGTTTGGATGGAATGTCTCACACGAGTTTGGGAATTCTGTCTCACACCAGCCGAAGGCGCGTGTGAGACAGAATTCCCCAACTAGTGTGAGACATTTCATCCCAACCCATTTGGGGTGTGGGATTATTTTTCTCACGTCCCTCCAATATCTTTAGAAAATTGCATTTTATTGTGGTAGGTTTATATTATCAAAAACCAGCACTCAATTGCTCTTGTTTCATTTGTATCATTCCGCACAGAAAAATGAAGTTCCTTTCATTGATGCGCATATCAAACACGTTCACATGTATATTACCGATATGGCAATTTTGTTTTGTTGGTCAGCCACGAAATTCTCCAGGTCATCTGAGGAAAATATTGCAAAACAGCTCTTGTGGCCATCTGTTGATGACATTGCATGGACGCTGTCGTCTGCTACAGCCTTGTGTGCAGATGGCTCGCTCATCGAAGTCTTTCGCTAACTGTATCGCTGTCAAGTCAGTTCTTCTCCAGAAAATATGACGACGAGCGTAAACAGCCATAGGTTTGTAATGGCCTGAATTCTCCCGTTACAACATAAAAGCGGTCATCCTCCGTGTATTTGTTGCCGACGCTGACCATACTCAAATCTAGAACAACCTGTTCACTCTGCAGTTCAGTCGTCTGTCTGCTATGGTGCCAGTTGTACATTACGCGATGTTCTATTTGTCAAACAATTCGTACAGAGAACTAGGCGCTGAGCAGAATTGACCAATCAACTTACGTTTCACATACGAGGTGTTCGTTCGCGCAACAGTTCAGAGTGTGAGAACTATTGATCTCACACTGGTGTTCTCACACTGCCAGCGCACTGGGACGTGAGAATGTATGGTCCCTCACATTGCCAGGTAAACACATATGGTGTGACTTGAAGTCGCTTTGTATCATCAGTCAGAGTGTGTATGGTCCCTCACTTTGCTAGGTAAACACATCATGGTGTGTGATTTGATGTCACTTTGTATCATCAATCAGAGTGTGTATTGTCCCTCACTTTGCTAGGTAAACACATCATGGTGTGTGACCTGATGTCACTTTGTATCATCAATCAGAGTGTGTGTGGTCCCTCACTTTAATAGGTAAACACATCATGGTGTGTGATTTGATGTCACTTTGTATCGTCAATCAGAATGTGTATGGTCCCTCACTTTGCCAGGTAAACACATCATGGTGTGTGACTTTATGTCACTTTGTATCATCAATCAGAGTGTGTATGGTCCTTCACTTTGCTAGGTAAACACATCATGGTGTACGACCTGATTTCACTTTGTATCATCAATCAGAGTGTGTATGGTCCCTCACTTTGCTAGGTAAACACATCATGGTGTGTGATTTGATGTCACTTTGTATCATCAATCAGAGTGTGTATGGTCCCTCACTTTGCCAGGTAAACACATCATGGTGTGTGATTTGATGTCACTTTGTATCATCAATCAGAATGTGCATTGTCCCTCACTTTGCCAGGAAAAACAACTTTGTGTGTGACTTTATGTCACTTTGTATCGTCAATCAGAATGTGTATTGTCCCTCACTTTGCCAGTTTAACACATCATGGTGTGTGACTTGATGTCACTTTGTACCATCAATCAGAGTGTGTATGGTCCCTCACTTTAATAGGTAAACACATCATGGTGTGTGACTTGATGTCACTTTGTATCATCAATATACAATAGAATAGACAGATTAAAAACAATTTGCGAAAATTGAAACCGACAGAAATGTACTAAAAGTCTATACAATACAGAATATTAAACTACATGACAGATGTCAGACTATAACTTATGTTACTACAAAGGTCGATATCAGGAAAGGAACAAACAAAATAATTTTAAGTATTCATGCATCAATTGATCAGAGAATAACATTTTAATTCACTTACTACAAGGAGTTCTGAAAGGGGCATAGTAAGTAGAATTTAGATATCAAGGGGCAATGTCTACATACCTTCGTTGCATCAACGTTGTAAGGTTTAAAACACTCAGAGGGTATCATACTGAGAGGTATTGTTAGAGCTGTAAGTTTTAAAATTTTGAAGTAAGTAAATACAGATTTATTTGTGATTTCTGTGACAAATTCCAATGGACAATATGACATTAAACTGTCCAATAATTATTTCCATTCAAGGTTATACATTACCAGACATTTGTGATTTCAAATATAAGTAGGACTATCCTAAAAAAGCGTATTCAAGGTACTTTTGTATTTCATAGAATTGTACGTTTTGATGAGTAGAATCTTGTGTTTCATTTGATGGTGGAAGTACTGCATGGCTAGAAATTTAAAACAGGTTGGGACTAAGAACGATGCCTACATCCTTCACATTCTGTATTGGAGTAAGGTTAATTCAGACAACATTTCTCAAGGTTTAAATCTTTGTAGATATTTTTTCTTCAAGCTATTTTCCCTTCAAAAATGTTACGATTTCAATTCATGGTGTGGATGGCACCAATAAAATTTAGGCACTTACCCTGGCCCTGGCTCTGTATTAAACTTTTATGATAAGTGACATTTGTCCAAATTTACAGTGCTAAATTAGACGAAACCTACTGCAGATATTGATCTAACAATGATCTGATTATAGCATGACACTCTTAACATTATCGGTTGAAATGCTTGCTAAATTATATACTAACAAAGTGGTGTTATCATTGGCGTTGTAAATCCATTGACTGCATCACATAAACTGCCTAGATATACTAATTTTGCCAATGCAACTGTCTTTATAGACATTTAAGAATGTCTTGTCGAAATATATCAATTTAAGTACAGTGAGTATTTATATTTAGCAATACTGATGCACAATTACACGTAACATTTCAATCACAGTGGCGTATTCAGTTGCATCGTGGGTGGTCCCTCCTACTTTGACACGTAAACCTGTGCGTGTGTAAAATGATGTCACTATGTGCTGTATACGTGAGTGTGTGTAAGATTTTTCACTTTGATACGTAAACCTGCCTCTACATCACTTTGTACGTACAAAGTGGGAACCTTAAAAAAGCCCGTTTTCAAGGAAAAGAAGTAGCCCACGTTGTTCAGCAACCTCTTTTATGTCAGATTCTGCAATTTTATTTAGAAATAACCATTCCTTACCCATTGTTTCACTTTGTACTTTTGGATTTTCACTTTGTACCATGTGAACAAGCGTGTCACACTTTGACACATACACTTGCTGTGGTGTGTGTGTGTGTGTATTGCATCGAACTGTTTTTGTTCTTTTATCGTGTTCTCCCTTTGTATATCATGTGACGTATGTGTAATGCACTCTTTTCCTAAGAATTAAATAATGATAACAAAAACACCAAAAATGCAAAACAACATGTTCTATTTTGATGAGATAGCGATTTTGCATAAATTGTAGTCCAAAGTGTACTTAATCATTTAAGGATGATTACCGCAAGTACTTATCGTACAACTTTTAATGAATGCCGAAAGGTCGGCCGCTGTAGCGTTGTAAGATTTCATATATAGCGCCACCATGCACTGACAGGGGTGTTGGTCAAGGTATCTTTACACTGAGAGAATTGTATTGCATCTGAAATTTGCTTCTGGATTTCCCACAGGCAACTGTTCTATGTCAGGATAAACTTGGTTAAGCACACAAAAATGAAATCCCCAAGAGCTGAAACATTTTCCTATTGTTTTCATGATATTACTTTCAAAACAGTTCTGTTATGTTCTTGTAATCATTCAAGACATACACCAGCATCCAAGGATCCACAAGGAATACAATATGCATTGACAAGCCAACCATTTTCATAAATTTTATTCCCCTACCATCGAAGTCAACATTTAACAAAACCTTTGGACGACATATGTATTGTGTATGAACATTTTACAAACTTTGCACTTGATAGCTTAACATATTCTCGTCTGAACACTGCGCAGTTACATCTTACGAGGTTGCTAATTGACGACATCAACGTAGCTGTGCTGTGATGATGATTCTTCAAAAATGACAGGAATGGAAGAATGCGAATTCGCCCGATGCTTAATCTACCGATTTACCACGAGAGGGCGACATGCAGTTTCAACTGGTCTTAGGTTTGTATTTGAACCCGGGATTTGAACTCTAAATGAAGTGCGAGTAAAACAGGATGACGTCTTGTGAAAAATCAATTGAGTTTTAGAAGATCTGACACAAAACAATACAGAAAATAATGAGATATTAGGTAATGTTTTGAAGTTGTTGGAGTGAATATACTGTAAGGAAATTGACATGAAGAGAGAAGCGTCCGGCGATGACATGAAGTCACTGCTCACTGTGATCTACAAATCCAGAAACCCCAATACTTAGCCACAGTCAGTCGTGTGAACCGAATGAAATGACGATGTGTGATAGATGTCAGATGCAAGCTTAGGTTTTAAAGTTTCTGAAATCAGCTTTACAGTTTGCATACTGTTCTGATAGTGTCTCAGAGATCTCATAATAGTTATCTGTTACCGTTCATTTTGCTGGTGAGTTGAAAGGTAAATTACATCGTTGACCACTCTTTAAGAATGAATTAAGACTCGAATTTCACTGACTTCTCATGTATTGCAAAATTGACAAGAATGTGTTAAAAATGCTGCCTTGTCCCGTTTATATTATTCTGAGTTTTTTATCACAATTCTTAATTTTAAAAAATACCGTATTATCTTATATTACGAGTCTCAGTGTGGTTTGTTAATACGAATAATCGTCAGCCATTGGTCGGTGTCTTTATCATCAAAGACGTAACAAAGAAAAACACTGACACGTATTTCAGTTTATTGCTCTTTCTGATATTTAATATAATCAAGTTAAAGAAGAAAACAGTATTTACACGTGAAAGACCTGTCGTCCAACTGAAAATATTACGTGTACATTGCCAGGGAAAATCAGGATCAAGGTAGCATCATAATCGACGGTTGACTTTAGTAATTTGGTATGAATTCATCTTCCTCCACGAAAAGACTGACGCTTGCATGACGTTCGCAGCGAGGATCGAAATCTGGAGTAAACACAAGCAAACAAACGAACAAATTAGAAGAGATGATGACACGTTACCATGAATCCTTTTCTGATGTTGTAACTTCAACGTTTAACAGTAATTACAGTAATGCATTCTACGACTAATAATTTCATATGGAACACACTTTGTTCTCCATTTTTTAAACCCAAATAATTCACTGATTTAGGGCAAATTTTCATCAAAGTAAAATGTACTATTCATGTAAACGTTTACTTAACTGAGAAACTCGCATACGTATCCTTTTTTCGAAAATCACATAGTCATCATCCCAACGATAATAATGTCTCTTCCTGTAACATTGAGAGAGAGACAGACGGAGACAGAGAAGAGAGACAGAGACAGACAGACAGATAGACAGAGACAGATAGAGACACAGATAGACAGACACAGATAGACACAGACAGATAAATACCGATTTATACATATACATAGATATATTCTTATATATATATATATATATATATATATATATATATATATTAATCAAAAATTTAAATTTGTAATTTATAAATTTATAAATATAATTAATAGATTGATAGATAGTTAGATAGATGCCTATACACGTATATACACACTATCTAAATATATATCCATATGAACAAAGTTATATTTACATTTTAACGTCACGTTTTTATTTGTAAAGAGCATCTGTATTTCCCATGGCATGCATTTTAATGACAAGAGCAAGTATATTGGAAACATCATCATATTTTCAAATGATGCCGATGTACGTATAAAATTCGTATGAAAGGTAACTCCGATGTAACATGTGAATATCAGCGACTTCAAAGTTTTCTTTCCCTAAAAATATGGCAATAGCTGGATACTTTGATAGATATTATTTTCATTTAGCCATAAAAACGGATATATTTTTTTATTTCCTTTAAAGAATGTTAGCATACAAAGTATACGCCTTGCCAAAGTAATGCATCGTTTACAATATGTAATATCTGCAGTAAAATATACTGGTCAACAATATACATTTGACACAACACACATGTTGTAAACATATACAGAGCATAGACATTGACAGTTGACAAAGAGAGGTACTAACCACATTTGAACACAATCTTGTCCTTTTTGGTCCTTTTTCGTATTATTGTTAGGTTCCCTTGGCTTCCAGTTTTGGTACATACTACAACCAATTCTATCCAAATCAGGCCACCGGAATGTATCCTCTGTCGCGATATCCTGTAGACCAATCCAAAACCCGGTGGATACTTCATCTCCGATGCCACTTTCAAGGATATAATGGTGAATCATTTCACCAATATCCTGGTTTGGTATCTTTGCCAGACGTCCTCCCAGACCTTCACATGCATCCTTAGCTTTCACCCACGTCAGCTCATTGGTAAACACCTTAAAATGGCGACAGTTGCAAATAGGACCGTATTCTGCGAGAGCAATCGTATTGTAAGAATTCTAATGCTTATAGCTTTTCCGAATCACAAAGATGATTTTCTTAAAGGGAAACAGTCGTCGGAACTGCGCCTGTGCGAATTTCTTGTTTACAATATATCTCAATGCACCTCATCAACATAGCTGCAACATTTAAATTTTACGATGTAGATTATGATGTAGACATGTTTTAACTTTCATCAATCACCATCGTACCTTGGATGCAGCGTATACATTAGTCGTAAGGATCCCATACGACCTTTGAGGGCAGTTCCGACGACTGTATCCGTTCAACTTATGACTATATAGATATCAACATTAACAGGCAGACAACATGATTCCGACTTAGGCATGCTTAGTTTGACAGGCTTTGCTACTTTGATTTTAAAAATGTTATTGTAAGTCGTACGCCTGCGTCTAGCAAGACGGAATTCCACTTACATCATCAACGTCACATTTTTAAGCCACATTGAAAATAAACCATCCCATATATGACCGAGTCTTTCCTTTATTGACTAGTCTCCCACTTTTCCCAGAATACCACGACTCGTGGTATTACTGGTATATGCAATTTTAATATCGCTATATTACTTGTGATTGCCTCTCTTATATCAATATTCAAAAGAGATTGACTGTACCAGCCCGGTTATGACCGGATCAATGAAATGTAAAGTAAAACAATCCATCAGAACCCAATTTGTGTACAAAATGACATCAATCTACGCTCTCTTCTACCAAGACAATGCCCTAGAGGGTGTAGCGGAAGAATAAATCGCTGTAAATGTTTTGGAAACGATTGCCTGAAAGAAAGGTAGCAGACCCCATATTATTGACAGCCTAAGGTGTAACTAAATTGGTTACGTCCTTATATTTGTTAGGCAATAGAATATAAAGTCTGTTTCTCATCCTCATTTTATCTCATTTCTCAGACCCGTCGTGTCAACCTTTTTCTGCTCATGAGGAAATAAAATGAAAAAAAAAGAACTAAAATAATACGCGACGATAGCACTTAACACAGTGCTGTATAAAACAGAACTGTAACTGACACTAACATTCCATTCAGAACTGTACACATACCGTATGTCACTGTTATATTAATTAAGCTGTCAAAACTGTGCATTGCTGCACTAAAAGTCAAACGTTTACCACAGAACTGTTGCTATACAAAAATACTAAAGCAACACTGCTGTGCATTTATCTCTGCGTGCATTCCTATGTTGTTTTCATGTTTTTTGCGCGTTCTTGTTGGTTGAAGAATAAAAAAAATTGCAGAAGAAAAAACCGCGTCACCGCATCATTTTTGCAATATGTCTAGGATGAGAAACAAACTTTTCATTTTTCTTGGCCTTATAGAGACGAAAATGTCAATGTACAGTATTTTTAGAAAGAATACCTTGCAAGATTTTTGGGTCAGTCCCTCTTTTATAATATTTTACTTTCGTTATTAGGGTAATTGTAAATGAAATGCATCTTAGAATTTGGGTGCGATAGGACTTGTGCACCTTACAGTGAATTTGACAACAATGAAAGAAAGAAAGAGTCAGTCACATTAGCAACTGTCTGTGTTCAATTACTATTAACTATTGTTAATTTGAGAATAATCTTCAAAAGATTATATTTCAGAGCGTTTACGAATGTGTTTGTTTTGTAAATGTTCTACTCATGCTTGGTTGAAATTTTGGGACGGAGCTGAAGAGCAATCACGGCAAAGGCAGTCATGGTGATAGTCTCAATCAGACATTTAAAACACAGGCTTTCTATATAGGTCAATATTCTAGTCATTAACAATCTTTTCTACCAGAGTAAACTCACCTGCAGCCAAACTGAGAGACAGAAAGGAGAATTCAAGTAAAAAAAGATAGATCCGCATTGTTTACGTGAAGCCAGGTACCATTCACTCAGCCTTGCCTGCAATGAAATATACTGGAAATCATAGTTAACCATAAAATATCCGGTATTTCAGTCCACAGTTGTGAACTTGGAGAGGATATTACCATGTATAGGCATGAAAGTAATGCCAGTTTAAAAATACACGAGCTCCTGCTGAAATAAATGCTTTGAGTGGTAAAGTCGCTATTCTCCCTATCAATTTTATCAGAATCAACTTAATCAACCATGTTCGTGATCCGACAACTCTCTTTTATGATTTCAATGAGAGAAACTAGAAAAATGCCGAATGAACGTAAAGAAACAGTCGAAACCTGTTGTAAATAGATTAAAATACTGTACAAATTTTTTACAAACCTGACTTAACTAGGTTCCAAAACGTCTGTCAACTAGTCTTCATCTGGTCATTTCCAGTAATCATACCAATTTATATTATATCAAGCAATCCAATCATCACCAAGTTTGAGGTGGCGTGATCTCACAATATTGTATGATTTCTCTTGTCGTTAATTATTTGTTTGCTCTAACTTGCTGCACCATATTGAGCTCAATCAATTAGTGACAAACAATATGGACATCTCAACTAATTACTAACCGAAAAATATCAACTATAATTATCTAATTAATGTGCGGACTGTGGTACTGGAAAACATGCGGTAGAAGCGTCTTCGTTCCTGATGAAATTATCATAAAGTATAACATGTCGCATCTGTTATAAATTCTGCGCTGAGACGACTGGTAAAACAAAGACAAAAATATTGAATTCGCCTTCTATTTAGGGGTGTGTTCATGAAACAATGCCTGCAGAATGATGAACAGAAAAACTTGATGTCACCGTTTTAAGCATTTATTCATCTCACAAATATTAAAAAGAAACCTTCTTTTCTGTAAAGCTCCATAAGCTGTATCTTTTGGCTATTTTTTCAGAACTTTTGTTTTGTGGTTTCCCTACACTTTCTGCATTGAACCTTAATTTAATACAAAGTATTTAACATATCAACACAACCTATACGAATATAATCTACATTTAATATGTCATTGTTGAAAATTGTATTCAAGTCCGCGCTAGAATTCATTTGTAAACAATAAACAATGATCACTACACACATACAAGCTGTGTTGACAAAAATAATACTTGGAATTTCAGCATGACAACCGGATTAGGGTCAGACACGGTATAGTTGATATACAGAAGCATAATACTGAAAAACTTGCCGCAAGTTACAGCTTATGTCCCTTTAATTAAATTATTGAACCATAATTTAAAACTTGTAAGCCCATTACAGTACCGTCAGTAAGTAACTTACAATTGTTCGTAAATTTATCTTTCACAGAAAACACTCATGCTGAATTTCTCTGCGATGGGGCTGGCGGCGAAACATTTTTATTTCGTCAAATAAGTACCCCTGAAGCTTGAATTCTTCTAGTGCCTTTGAAACGCTGTTTGCCAACAATCCTTAAATGGTAAGTAAGATTACCATTATTTGAGACGATTGGCCCTTATATATAGATTTCTTCCCAATTTTCCATCAGGGAAAAGACAAATTACCATCGTTATAAGCTATAAAATACAAAGTTTAACGATTTCACGGAAAGATACTTATGGTTGGGAATGGAATTACATTGTCGTTCAAACTTTTTGAATCATAATGTAACTTTAATACAATACGGCAGTTAGTTGATTGTAACTGGTAAGTTTGACGAATAGCCACAACTGTTCTACCTTCTATTGTCATTTGTGTATAATTATCAGATGGTACCCACTGTCGTTTATTACAAAGCCTTTCCTATCATATTGTTAGGGAGATATCAAAGCATATGGTGGAAATGTTTTTCTTGCTTAATGATTGATGATCGTTGTTTCTGCACAATCTGTCATTTATGATGGAGTGAATGGTTAACCGGTTAATTGGTCGGTAATGAGCGAATACGCGGGGACCACATTTCAGCGCCAGAAACTGAAAAAAACATACTGACACTAATGAGACTAATTAACGACAGTGTGGTTTGAGCAAGGTAGTTCGAGGAAGCAAGGCTTGCATGTAGTAGTAGTCAGATTACGAATATTTCACGATATCTTTCTTGCTTAAAACTAACAGAAAGAGTAAAGTCAAATGGGCCGAATATAAATCTGACATACTGCCCATTATAATAATAAAAGAATGACCTAAAATTATTCAAAACACGTAATTATTTTGTATTTCGTCGTTGATGATGCCAATAAATCTTCCTTTGGTTCAGCAATTCTGAATGACATGCGTAAAAGACCAAACATAGTAAAAGATGTGAATGTGTTGACAATTTGAAATATCAAAATCCCGCCAACGTTGAAGGAACTGATGGTTGTCAGAGCAGTTTAAAAGACAAATTCTGTAATACGCAGGCGGGACCGCAATACCTTGGAGATTTTGACTTTAAAAAGCGCCGCCCTGTCCCTACGTCGATGGCGACTATATATCGGACACAACATATGATCATACATACCGCGGCTGAAGGTTGATGGTATATGCATTACACTTTAGGGTGACGGGAACAGACGGTGTTGTGATCAGTAAAATACACCAAATTCAAACAATATTTGAAACGTGAACAGTAATTCACTAAACCCTTTTACTCGACTTGTGAGTAATCTACATGACACCACCTTACACTTAAAGCCTAATATCTGCAAGAGTTGTGCATCATGGATGCACCTCATGACAAACTATCATTGGTATTTCTGTTTTTAATCAGATAATCATTCATTTTAATCTTGATATGTATTTATAAAATCTATCAATGTTGGCAACATAATGTTTGTAAATGTATGCTCTCACTGATACTTTCAAAACATAATTAATGAGGTGGAAAATTGTCTAATTTTCTCACTAATAGCTTCCATTGCTCGGACTATTGCGTAACTAAGCCATCTGCTCAACCCAATCATAATCATAAAATACACCATTTGAATCCTATAAAAACTCCAGCCCTTAAAAATTTCATCAGTTAGCCAAAGGAAGATTTCAGAGGTGGAAGGTGACCCTCTGGTTTTACTTCAACAGGTAAGTCACATATTGACGACCAACTTCAAAAACATTGTACATTGACAGCGATAGTTCCGGCTCACATTATGCACACCATTTGATACTAAGCAGCTATAAAAGCTGCAAAGCCACTTGATGAAAATCAAGAAATGTCTACACAGTGGTATAAATATTGATTCCCGAAATGTATCATACTGAAAATTTAGCTTGACAAGATGGGACATATATTTTGAATCATAAAATGAAAAATAACTTAGCTATCTGTTCAGTCTTTTATTGGAAAAATAGACGTGTGACAGTAAAACAAATAAATAAAATTGTTGTCAAATTTAATAACAATGAGTGCTTTTGCTCGTTTCCAGGAGACTAATTCTTCTCCCCTGAATATTTCAACTCACCTATAAACCGTTTTATTATTTCAGTTCAAATCTGTACAATTTCCCACTATCGAGATGATTCTTGCTGCTGTAGCTGTGTTGTCTCTATTCGCAATTGCAGAGAGTAACGGTAAGCCAGTTGTGATCATATATATTCATGAGAATTTAATCTAAAAGCTATTTATATAATCGCCCTAACTTTTATATTCCAGGGATTGTTACTCAAGCTACCATTTGCTGTGACATGATTGTACGCTGGCAGAACTACTACTTGACATTTCGTAATACAGTACAAAGTATTTGCTGTGAGATGAAAATCTGATTTCACACAATGCATTGCCACTTTATTCATTTATGCTATTCGATGTCCTGATGAAAACGTTGGCATCGACTCAGAAATTGCAGATTCTCATATGTAACCGACTGAAAGCAGGTCGAATATGCAGCCTTCAATTAGGGAGCATTCGTTCTTTACAGGGAGGGGGGTCGATGGAAATCTGGGGGTGACTTTTACAAAACCGCTTTTTAGGGGGGGGGGCAAATTTTACAATCAATGATTTAAGGGGGGTCAAATTTTACAAAGGTTTGTATTGAGTTATGAAAAAAAACCATTGACTTTGGAATTTCACCGAAATGTTGCTTGTGTAACCGATGTTTCGAGACGGCAGAATAATAACCGACCGAAGCTCAGCCAAATGTATTTCTCTAGCAGGGCCAACAAGTCCCAGACTGGCGTTATAACCTCTCTAGAGCAGCAACAGAGCATGTAGCCCTGAGTACAGGTCTGTGTGTTCCTTGCGTTATACGGCCTCCACCACAGCCCTGCAACGGTCTGTGGAGATAACTGGGGTCTCTGCAGCGAGATTCAAAATGGGATCTCCATGGGTAAACAACTTGTCGAGTACGTTATGTTTCAGAAAATGAGCGGCTTTGGATGTTAGGAGAAGTTAATCGCATCTTTTCTGGGATTGGTTAGAAAGACAAGGTAGGCAGGGAAAGGATTTTGCCCCAATAGAGCAGAATTTTGGCCAAAAAGACCGTTTCTTGATTGCGGTCAAGATGCAGGCCGCAGAGACCTCAGTTCTCTTCATAGACCGTTGCAGGGCTGTGGTAGAGGCCATATAATGCTGGGGACACACGTGCACAGACCTGTACGCAGGGCTACAGAGCATGGGGCATGAAATGAGGAACTAACACACAGTCATATAATTAGGGGTTATTACACGAAGTTTGGGCGATACCGCGTCGTATTCGAGTGATGTGTCCGTATTTTGACGAGTTGCGCAGCAACGAGTCAAAATACGGACACATCACGAGAATACGACGTGGTATCGCCAAAACTTCTTAGGGTAATAATTCTCTTATCATACATGCATGCTTTGGTTATGACTGTTTTCCTACGGACGTTCCGAAATTAGCGACGGAATCAACTTGAAATCGACCTTGCTTCCTCCAGGCTGTACTTATCAAAAGTTGGTTGCTAAGGAGTGATGACAACCGTATCACTTCTTGATATTATTCCGCTATTTGGCCATTTCACTTCAAAGGAGGGTTTATGGAGCACTTGTAAAGCGAACAATTTAAATATTACGATGTCGACACAGGTTTTCACACTTTGAAGAAGATTCATTTTGAGTTTAAAATGACGGTGGATGTAAAACATAGGCGGGAGTTTGTAAAATGGGTGTGTTTTCGTGTTTTGATACATAACCTCATCCCTGCATGAAAGTTGTGAGGCCGTCAAAATCGGGTCAAAATACTCGCGCCACGCTCAAACTCTATCGAGTATGAACAGCTGAGAGCACGGAGCAAGCAGCTCTGCGACATCTATGAATGCACATACAGCGGATATAATACCCGTACCAGTCAGTTTATCTCGAAGAATTATACATGTCCCCAGACGTCATATATGCCGAATTTACCAACTCAGTATGCGGATTAGGGAAAACATGAAGTGAGTACACTGTAAGCTGTAGTGTCGTTACTCGTTCGTGATTTTGTTGCTGTACGATTAAAACATTTGAAAGGTATTTCCGTCATCTGCTCGTATATTTTCGTTCCTGGCTTGCCTAAATAGAACTAAACTTCCTTTAACAACCTAAGCGAAAGTTTGACTTTCCCTAGATCTTATTGTATCTGAAACCCGCCCCGCATCGGTGCCACCAGACACGATCATGACCTGTGCACTGACAGGTACAAATCGGAAATATCATGTGCACCTTCAACCTTGCCTGTCGCGAGTATTTTCAGTTCGGTTGGATTTTCGTGGCTCATTTATGGCTGTAAACGATGTAATTCACCGCCCAGATACTTTAAGCTCAACAACAGGAAACTTGTCGTAAAGCGGTTCTATCATGATGCTCTGTCAACCGATATCTTTACGTGTAATCATAAATCCATGGTGTAATCTTCAGCAGACTGCACCGTGCACCGCCATAGGATCGGGACCGGCCGTGAATTGACATGTGTCGGCAAATTATACAAATTTTCAATACGTTTCTTTGTATGTTTTTGGTACAACTGTACTTGTGCCTAAGTGCAATGCCCATGAAATGACTGCAAACAACAGAATATTGACCATAATCATAATGACGTTTCGGATTGTCATTTGTCTTATTCGCTCAGCTGTTTTATATGTACATATACCAACGAAGGTCATGCATAACAGCGAAAGTCACGCGTACGCGTCGCTGTTAAAGTAGTTCGGTTGCAGTGAAAATATAATTCGTATTTTCACTAGTTAATATGGGTTCATATCAGTACCGTCTGAACAATAGAAGAATGGCAATACAGGCATAGCATGTATAATAACGTAACAAACAACTTCTGTATATTACTATATTGTGTCAAATATCGGGGTCTACATATAAAATAGTAAAACCGTACTTCAAAACTATAAATATTACTCCATGGTAACAATAACCGTACTGATCGACCTCCCGACGGCAGGAGTCGAACACACTTTCAGAACAAAAACTCTGTTCAAACCCTTTCTAAATGCTTAACAATTTCTATGGAAAACTTAACGTTACCGCAGAGGTACCTTAGACTTGACCACGCGGCTCGGAAACACAAATAGTTCACTCGCGACTTTAACTAATATTCGATGATGAGCACAATTGTAAGTCCCGTGTAATGTCCGCACATGAAAGTCGGCGACAACACACGTAATTCACTGCTAAGCAGCGTCCAGTTCAGCTACCACGGGCGCAGCCATCTTAGATCTTTGTTTACTTCCGGTCGGCTCTTCGGCGGGGACATGCCGAACCATGGAGCCTCCATGTGCTGAACTAATTGAAGTCTTCCTCTGCTAACTCCCCGCATCGACAAAAGTTCAGTGGAACAATCATAAATAATGTTCTCATGACAATCTCAGACATCTGACTGAACTCATAAACGGAATAAAGTTCGCAGTTAACACACAATTTGCTGCAGAATGATCAGCTCTCAACTTTTGGTGATACTATCATCTCAGTGTGCAGTGCGTATTGCACATATACTGATATACGTCGTGGCATGTATGGCAAGCACGGTGAGCAATGTTTGTTTGATCTACTAAGTAGAGGATGACGTAGGGTTCAAATAAACAGTCCGATCCGCATAAAGTTCGATCTCTGCCACTCACCGGTTTCTTTACATATCTGCTGACTTGAGTAAAACTCAAAATAGAGAAATATCTGTCTTAAAAAAGCACACGCTGACACTCAAACCTTTCAGTGCAGCATGCAACGTCTGGAAAGTTCCCGTCTTGGACTCCCTAGGTATACAGTGATAACACACAAGAACTCCCAGGCAAAATAGAAAATATACAGGTCCTCCATACATAACCTTTGAGAAGCTATACATAATTTCTTTTAAAAACAAAACTAGCTAAATCTTTGTATTTATAGACTCTTGATTATTGATATTAATGTACTTGATCAGACTAAGCTAATTACTAGCGCATGTGTGAGCAAGAAATTTAATTTTGGAATTTCACCGAATTGTTAATTCACTATCTGGTCAGAGGAAACTGAATAATTTTTTTCAAATACAAAACTAGTTAAATCGGTGTATTTATGTACGCTTTATTATTGATATTAATGTCCTTGATTAGACTAGGGTGGTTACAAGTGGATGTTTGTACAAGAAATTTGATTTTGGAATGCCACCAAAATGTTGATTCATATCTTGTCTATGAGGAAACTATGAAATTTTTTTTTCCAAAATAAAACTTGGTAAATCTGTATATTTATGTACTCTTGATTATTGATATTAAAGTACCCGATTAGACTAGAGCGATTACAAGTTCATGTGTGTGCAAAAAATTTGATTTTGGAATTTCACCAAAAATGTTGATTCTCTAGTATGCGAGGAAACTTTTTCAGCCCGGGCCACAGGGTGCGAAGGGTTAATGAATCAAATCTGATGATTTTTTTTTGCCATGGGGGGGGGGGGTCACATTTTACAATTGATGAATTGAGGGGGGGTCAAATTTTAGAAATTTGATTTGGAGGGGGGTCGTTTTTTACATTTCATTTGTCGCTCAAATTCCATCACCCCCCCTCCCCGTAAAAAACGAATGCTCCCTTACGATTTAGAAAGCATTTTGTCGCATTCGCATGTCAATCATGTATTATTACTACTACTACTACTACTACTACTACTACTACTACTACTACTACTACTACTACTACTACTACTACTACTACTACTACTACTACACTTTATTTAAAGAAGATAACCTGATTACAATACAATAAATGTAATTTCCATCAGATCCCTCCTGAGTAAAGAGACAAAAATTACACTAACAAGTCGTTAAATAAGCAAAACAAAATATGACTTGGATGACAAGAAAATGTCAAATAAGACAAAATACAGCCTAGTTTAAGTCAGAGCCTTCATTACAATACTTCAATAAAAAATACCTATGTTCTCAACGCCTTCAAATTTGTACAAGAATTCAAGTACCTTGCCAGAAGACAAAACATATGATACAACGAAGGTTCATTTCGGCTGTGGAGGGGGTACACAGGAGAGTTCGAGGCATGAAACTTTGTCGGTCGTCGCTAAGTCTGAATTCGTTATTTTTTACCACGTCATTCAGAGTATGGTCCACTTTGTTCTGGCAAAAGTTTCATGGTATACACCGACCACGTGTTCTGGAAAGACGCGAAGGCTTCATGCGAAAGCAAAGGTGGTGAATTGGCGAAAATCACCGATCGGGAGACAGACGAAATGATCAAAAGCTATATCCAAGAGACTGGTATCATCGACGAGATTAAAACAGGTCTTTGGATTGGTTTAACCGACAGGCGAACAGAAGACACTTTCAAGTGGGGGGGTGGTGAGAAGTTATTGGATTGCGGTAGCTATTCCAACTGGTCACCTGGTGAACCCAACAACAACGTCAAGAAAAACGAAGATGGTCAGGACTGCGTTCAGCTATGGTAAACAAAGCATGAAACTCATCCATAACTAATTACCTTTGAAGAAAATAAAGATCACGGTGTTGTATCCTTCCATTAAAAGAACACTGAATATGGTTTTATCTTTATTTGCCGCGAAATGACCTCAGGAATTTGCCATATGGCTTGTTGTTGCGTTTTAAAAACCAAATTAGATTTCTCGGCGATATTAGGATGTTTATTTATCTTCGACAAAGACAGATCTTCAATCGATTCCACCACATCTTGTGCTCTCTATCGTCGAAATTTCCACACTTGCTTCATTTTGTTATTACAAGATTGTATTCAACTTACTGTCGTAATTATAATTCTATTTTAATTATACTTGCAGGAAAAGGAGGAACTTGATGTGGGACGATGAATATTGCGAGTATCGTAAAAAGGGATATGTCTGCATGTTTTATGGTAGGTTCATAGCAGAGCCCAATGTAAACAAACTTGTCAATCTCCTTAGACTTCCATTCTGTGACGTAGATCGCTGTCATTAGTAAGAGCGCTTCAAAAGATATTTCTAAACTTGTCAGTATTTCATTAGGTGAAGTTAACCCTGTCTGATGTGAATTATTGTTAAAGTATCAAAACAGCAGTAATTTTATGATGTTCCCTATAAGAGATGTCTGTCCATAACTTCTTTTCCTTCTGTTTCTCTTTTCAGAATGCGGCCCAGAATGTCTACGTTGTGCTGGAATTGAAGAAACCACATCGGCCCCGACCTTGGAATGAGCTCGACATGTCGATACCATGGCAGTTACATGAATCCGAACAAATCACGTGAAAGTCGCCTGTCTTCCAACGCTTTTTCTTTCAAATTGTGTACATTGCTTATTAGTAATTAAATACCTGAATAATTGTATCGATTTGTAAACATTTTCATTTGTATGTTTGATATACCTATGTGGCCATCCAAAAATTCAACCTTTATCTTTCTCCTTTGGCTAACCATAGCTTCGAAACCTCTCTGTGCCATCTAGTCACGATATCACAAACACACGCACACACACACACACACACATCACACACACACACACACACACACACACACACACACACACACACACACACACACACACATATATTTGTATATATATATATTATATATATATATATATATATATATATATATATATATTACATACATACATACATACATACATACTACATACATACATACATACATACATACATACATACATACATAACACACATACACACACACACACACACACACACATATATATATATATATATATATATATATATATATATATATATATATATATATATATATATATATATATATATATATATATATATATATATATATATATATATATATATATATATACAAAATGTATACAATGTGCCCTCCCGTTATCACCATAATAGCTTTATGGCAACCTGTGAACTTGGGCACAGAGAGTTTCGGTTACACATTGTTGAGGATTGAAAATATGGACTCACCAGAGTGCTCTAACGGCAAAACGTACCATGAGCGAAGCATAGTGCCAACAGTGAACGCCCCTTATATTACGCAAGAGGCTGCCCAACAATCTCAGAGTGCTCTAACTACTATTAAAGCAGTGAGCGAAATACACAAAATGTATACAATGTGCCCTCCCGGTTATCACCATAATGGCTTTATGGCAACCTCTGAACTTGGGCACAGAGAGTACGGTTACACATTGTTGAGGATTGAAAATATGGACTCACCAGAGTGCTCTAACCGTACTCTCTGTGCCCAAGTTCAGAGATTGCCATAAAGCCATAATGGTGATACCCGGGAGGGCACATTGTATACATTTTGTATATATATATATATATATATATATATATATATATATATATAATATATATATATATATATATATATATATATATATATATATATATAATATATATTGATTCCCTGACCCATTTCTACCCCTTGCTACACTGCTAATGAAAATAGGGTCAGCTATGGGCTATTGTAAGTATGGCTATCATTGGTGAATAGAACGAGGGCAGCGATTGCAATGAATGTATTTCTAAATTTGAGTTGCCTTCAAATTGAAATTTTGTTTGTCCTTGGAGTAATGTTTACCTCTATGGTTCCCCAAACCAGGCATCCCATGTCGACATTGAATGAAAAACGAAAATTCGCCTACTTTTTAGTCACTAGCAGTACATGCGAAAGGAGGGACAGTTTTTTCACGTCTGAGAAAAAACATATACGATAATGGTCATTCCACCACAAAATGGGACCATAGAAGTGCAACATCGGAGGCTTAAAGCGAAGCAGTGCAAATAACTTCAACGTTTAATGTTTCGTCATTAAATTTCCAAGCTTGCCACTATACAGATATGCTGATCACATGACTGTGCCCATTAATGTGCAGTCAATATTCTGACTAAAATGGTGGCCCACGCTTAGCCCTTACCTGACCCTATTATCGTTAGCAGCGCAGCCAGCGGTAGAAATGGGACAGGGAACAAGACTAGATAAAAGTGTCACTATGTATCATCTACCCAAACTCGTGACCGTGAGTCATAAAACACCAAAAGAGTGCACGGAAAATAATTCGAAAAAACAGAAACAAACACCCAATAGGAAAAACCCAACATGCTAAGTGAATAATTTAAAACGTCATGGTTCGCTTTCGCGTACGTGATGTTCTTCAATCGAATTATAATACCTTACAGCATGATACTCTAGTGTTGGACAAGATACATGCATTTGAAGTACAGTAATGACTTTCATCTTGTATTCTTCACTATTTAGGGGTTATTACGCGAAGTTTGGGCGATACCGCGTCGTATTCGAGTGATCTGTCCGTATTTTGACGAGTTGCGCAGCAACGAGTCAAAATGCGGACACATCACGAGAATACGACGTGGTATCGCCAAAACTTAGGGTAATAATTCTCTTATCATACATGCATGCTTTGGTTATGACTGTTTTCCTACGGACGTTCCGAAATAAGCGACGAAATCAACCGAAATCGACCTTGCTTGCTCCTCGCTGCACGTATAAAAAGTTGGTTGCTAAGGAGTAATGACAACCGTATCACTTCTTGATATTATTCCGCTATTGAGCCATTCCACTGCAAGGGGGGATTTATGGAGCACTTTTAAAACGAACAATTTAAATATTAAGATGTCGACAAAGGTTTTAAGAATTTGAAGAAGATTTATTTTGAGTTTAAAATGACGATGGACGTAAACTATAAGCTGGAGTGTGTAAAATGAGTGTGTTTTCGTGTTTTGATAAATAACCTCATACCTTCGTGAAAGTTATGAGGCCGCACAAATCGGGTCAAAATATTCGTGCCACGCCGGGGTTCGATTTCAAATTCGATCGAGTATGAACAGCTGAGAGCATAGGGCAAATAGCTCTACGACATCTATGAATGCACAGTGGATATAATACTCGTACCAGCCACTTTATCTCGAAGAATTATACATGGCCCCAGACGTCAAATAAGCGGAATTTACCATCTTAGAAAGGAATTTGTGAGCAGATTAGGGAAAACGTGAAGTGAGTACACTGTAAGCGGTAACGTCATAACTCGTTCGTGATTTTGTTGCTGTACGAATAAAACATTTCAAAGGTATTTGCGTCGTCTGCTTGTATATTTTCGTTCCTGGCTTGCCTAAATGGAACTAAATTCATTTTACAACCTAAACGAAAGTTTGACTTTCCCCAGTATCTTACATTGTATCTGAAACCCGCACCGGTGCCACCGGACACGATCATGACCTGTGCATCTCACTGACGGGTACAAATCGGAAATATAACATGATTGTGCACCTTGTCTGTCGCGAGTATTTCCAGTGTGTTTGGATTTTTGTGGCTCATTTATGGCTGTAAACGACGTAATTCGCAACCTAGATACTTAAGCTCACCAGAAGGAACTTGTCGTTAAGCGGTTCTATCATGATGCACTACTGGTCATCCTGTATGTCTCAGTCTTCAGCAGCGTAGACGACATGAAATACTGCACCGTATGGGACCGGCCGTGAACGATGACAGGTGTCGGCAAAAGATACAAATTTTCAGTGCGTTCGTTTGTATATTTTTGGTACAATTATACTTGTACCTAAGCAATGCCCATGAACTGAATGCAAACAACAAAATTTTGACCATAATCATAATGACGTTTCGGATAGTCATTTGCCTTATTCGCGCAGCTGTTTTATATGTATATGAACATACCAACGAAGGTCAGGCGTACGCTGTAGCTGTAAGTAGTTCGGTTACAGTAAAAATGTTAAAATACAGTTTCATATCATTTCGTCTAAACAATAGGAGAGAGGTAATACAGGCAGAGCATACCAGGGCTCGAAATAAGTGGTAGTCCCGCGTCCACAGACTACCAACTTTTCCTAGGAGCCTGGTTATACGGAAAAAAATCCCTAAACTAAAAAATGTATGGGCTACCAGCCATTGTCACTGGGCTACCAACTTCAGAAAATGGTAGCCCAAGTGGACTACCAGGGAAAAATGTTAAATTCGAGCCCTCGATACAATATGTCTACTTCGCGTAATGCCAATGCTTCAAACCAAACCACAGTGAAATATCATCTCATGGACGTTCAATTTTACGAGACCTGCCATTCTTTTAGTGGCACTTGTAGTACAACAGTACATGATAGTTTACAGGTAGGCGAGCACTCGTCGTGGTGCGCCGATGGCAGGCGGTCCCACTGCTGCATAGGAACTAGGAGTTAATAGTCTAAAAGTATGATATTATTTTCTAAATTATTAAAAATAAGTCATAATTATATGCGATATTGATATTACTAAAGCCAAGTTTTATTAAGGTTGCGCTTCCTTTCTGCGTATGGAAGCGTTCGATAGAATGACTGTACGTGTATGAATTGTGTGTGGCATACGCTATAGTGTCCCTAACAGAAGAAACTATTCATTTTACAATGATTTAGGTACCTTTGAGGATAGATGAAAGTCCTCTATATTCATAGAGAAACAAGCAAAACTACATACAGACAGTAACTGAGGCATCGCTGTGTTTGGGGAGGCAGGCCATATGGAGCAAGGGGACCGCCGGCGTACCATGAACACTTGTCTACGTGCCCGTCGTCATTCGTAGTACATAATGTCAATAAATCGTAATAATCATAATCTTTATTTCTTATATAGCGCATTGCATATTTAAATATCTCAATGCGCTTTACATTAAAACAAAGAAAAAAGTGACAAATAAAAACAGTAAATTTTAAATGTTCAATAAAAGTAACAGCTGTTAAAACTAAAACTAAAGAAATGGTTAAAAAGATCAACAAATAAAACTCAGGTATAAAATTACTTAAAAGGGTATAAAACTCATGTATAAAATGACTTAAACAGGTAAGTTTTTAACCCGACTTTAAAATTATCGAGTGACTGAGATGCGCGAAGGTGCGACGGCAAAGAATTCCACAGACGAGGCGCACATATTGAAAACGCCCTATCACCATAGTAAGCTGTGCGGCCGATGGGTTGGTGTAACTTAATATCCCCATTTGAAAATGAACGCAATGTATGACTAGTACTACGTCTAATCAAAAGCTCATGAAGGTAAGATGGTACATGACTACAGAGAACTTTGAAAGTAATACAAAGAATTTTAAATTGGATACGTTGTTCAACAGGGAGCCAATGAAGGTCACGAAGAATGGGAGTAATGTGATCACATTTTCTCTTCTTGGTAACAAGTCGAGCTGCCGAATTTTGAATTGTTTGCAGTTTGCGTATTTCAAATGAAAGGAGGCCAAAAAGTAAATTGTTGCAATAAAAAAGTAAATTATTGCACGCGAGATGTAATGAAAGTATGTATAAGTTTCTCAGTTGAAGGCTGATCAAATACATTACAGATTTTACTAATCTTCCAAAGAGCATGAGAGGCTGATTTACACACATTGACAACATGTGCTGACATACTGCCACTAGAATCCATCGTGACACCAAGATTGCGAACAGTGTCAGATGGGTGAACAATGACATCACCTATTCTAATATTACAACGAGGAACCGGGCCTACACCTGTAAATTTAGAAGAAAAATGAATGACCTCGGTTTTACCATCATTTAGAGCGAGCATATTGTCTCGCATCCATCCCCTGATTTCATTAACACATAGCTCAATTGAAGTTGTCGGGACTTGATCTGCTTCGCAAGTGATATACGATTGCGTGTCATCAGCGTACATCATGTAATGTAATTTATGCTTGAAAATGATATCCTCTAAGGGTGCTGTGTACAGATTGAATAGAATTGGTCCGAGAACAGAACCTTGGGGTACACCACAATCAAGAGATTGTGCCTCAGACACGACTGACCCAACACACACTGACTGCGTTCGCCCCTGCAGATAGGATTTAAACCAATTCAGCACTGTCCCCGTGATACCAAATCTATGACACAGCCTGTGTAATAAAATATCGTGATCAATCGTGTCAAAAGCAGCAGATAAATCGAGTAAAATTAATATAACATCTTTGCGTCTATCAAGAGCACGTAGAATATCGTTCTGGACTCTCAGAAGAGCAGTTTCTGTACTATAGCCTGTTCGATATGCTGATTGACATTTTGCAAACAAATTGTAATGGCATAAATACGTATTCAATTGACAGAAAAAGTGCGCTCAATAAGCTTTGAAAGGAAAGGCAAATTCGACACGGGGCGATAGTTTTTCAGAACATTCGGGTCTAAGTTCGATTTCTTGAGAAGAGGACGAACAGTGGCAGATTTACAAGACAGTGGGAACTCTCCAGAAAGAAGAGACTTGTTGTCACTGTACGTAGGATATTCTTTGAATTCATCCCTTAGGAGAAATCATGAGTTCGAGGCAGAGAAGGTGACATCATTGCGTTTCGGTGGAAGTTCTGCAGCGGGTCTCCGCCAGACAGTTCCTTGGGCATTGCTGTGTACATGCTGTACATGGTGCTACTGTGAAGAGTGTACGTCTTGCATGTTATCTGAACTGTGGACTCCCTGAAGCTATTCTCAGTTAACCTTGCTAGGTAAACGTAGTCGCTAAAAATAAGTTTTTGATACTTTCAATATTTTTTGCTCCTTGTATTATCTCTGATCTCTCTTTTTTTATTTTACATCCTATTATTTTGAAAAATCATTATTAAAGCATACAAATACAATCTACATGTACACTTGCCGTCAGTTGCATTTCCTATACATCGAAGTGTCAATATAACATGAGACTGTTGCACAATAATAATCAGAATGTGTAAAGAAGTTAACCTGACTCTCTGAAAGAACGATTGTCAGATAAACGTAGTCGCTACGTCGCAACACTTTGGGATGGACGCAGGTCATTTGGGACAGCATTTCAACATATTTTCAAATTTACTACATAAAAATGTTGTTGATAAAAAATACAGTGTTAAAAATTTATATCACGTTAACATCCTGCCTATCATTCCCCATCTGTATTGCATTCTATGGACAATCTATTTATTGTAAAATGAGAAATACCGGTAGCCACATGGAAGTAGAAGGAAAGTGTATTGTTGCATTCAATGAGATGTGTACCTTAGTCATTAAATGCGACAAAATGGTTCTAGATTTTGTTTAATTGTTACCAACATAAGAAATATTGGATAGCATAAGAATATTATTCATTTTTCATTGAGTTTGCACCCAAACTATGGAATCTATAAATGTGGAAATAATAGAGAGTCAAAATGTTTTCACACCCCTACCCCGACGCAGCGCGAAACGTTCAAGTCCCCGTCGACTAGCCCCATAAATTTTAAATCCCCCTTAATTTCTCTTGGCCCCAACTTCACCAATATTTGTGAACTGTGCAGCCGTTGTTGTCAATACATCCCAAACTCCATTAACTAATGGAACCTCGTTAATGGAGTGTGTTCGCATGTCTATTAAAGTTTAAGCCTCGACGATTTAACTCTCGTTAGAAATTAGGGAAATTTACTGCAATTTATCATCCGGTGAACTTCTCTCACAAACAATTCTTTCTGCCCACGGCGTCAACCTCGGTACCTTGTTTTTCACTATTGTGTTCACAAACGTAAGTTATTATCGTAGAGATGCACATTTCCCAACGTTTACCGATATTTGAAACTCAAAGTGGTCGTCATCCCCGTGTTAGCTCTTTGAGGAAAATACGATTTTCGAAAAAATGCCACAGTGAAAATGTTTGTTTCACGAAGCACCTTAAGGTAGTATTCACCTCGAAAGTACAAGACTTAAACTTTTGCTCAAACTTTCCTGAATGAAACTTTCAATTATTCTCTTACCAAATCAATAATATTATGAGGGGTCACCTTGCAGTGTTTGGAAATAGCGAAACAAGTCACCAAACATTTTGCGATATTTGAAATTCAAAATGTCTACCATCCACGTGTTTAATGTATTGGGGAAGAATTAAATTTTTGACTTTCGAAAAACTAAGACGGTGAAAGTTTTTCTTTCTCAAAGAGATGTAAAATTAGTGCCCTCAATGGGAAGATCAGAAAAGAATTGAATTGTAGAAATTTGAGAGTCCGAAAATTTGCCCCGAGGCGCGTTGTACCTCAAAAGTGGTCCTCAAAAGTGGTGAGTTAGATATTTGCTGACACGTGAATCACAAATTTACCTTAAATATTGTCGTTTAGGTAATATTGTTTGACTGGTTACAGAAAATAACCAATCAAAATAAGGTGATTCTCTATTTTGTGCCACACGTTTCTATTACCGAGCCATAAGACAATTTTTCCGTTGTTTCACAGCCATATTTCTTTACAACGTATTAAATATTGCCATAAGCAATGTCGCATACCTTCCATTGCCTCATTGCGTGGATTTTAATCCTCGAAAGAATAAATCAAACAATGATATCATTTTCAATATATCAATCTCCAGTTCGTATGAACCTTCTGCAATGGAGCGATGGTAATTGTGGAAATGTAAACGCTGTAAAAACACAACGGCGATTGTGTGACAAAGGTTGCCGATCGAGCGATGACAATTGCTCGACTGTTCTCGATCGTACGTAGACATTATAATAACAATATACTTCTATAGTCAATCCAAAAGAAAGTTTTTTTCAGATGTTTTTTGAAAGCCTTCTCTTTCCACTTACTTATGTTGTATGACCACACTTTTGCGAGATTGATGAAATGCTTGAAGTGTGCTGTTGCATTTGATGCCCTTTACAGCAGCTTTCCGGTCCTTGAGATGAGGTGGGTTTATTGCCGCAACATGTTGCGAGTTCGAACCCAATTGAAAAACATTATTATCATCTTATCGGTGAAAAAGCTTGTTATCCGTCCACGCTTACTTTATAAGAGTCTGCTAAAATAAATTATGACTATATTCATTAATGTTCATTTGCAATGTTACAATAATGTTATCAAGAATCAGACATATAGGCCTTACTAGGATTTGTTAAAAAATATTTTATCTTCTGGAGCACTCTTCTGGGAATTTTCCTTCCAAAGCTTATGTTAAGAGACAAAAGAATGCTTTTTTTTACAATTTGATCTTAACAGGGCCGACTCGAGATGAAACTCAGTGTAAACCGTCGATCAATCAACCGTTTAACTATTGACTTACTGATCAATTAATTGAATACGCAGCTGACAGTCTATGGAATCGATACACTCTATCTACTGTTACCAATTAATACTGCTTTCGATCTTGAATCCCATTACTTACAAAGATCCCAAAACGCTTGCTAGATGAGCTTTTCACCTCATTCAATCAATATCTTCGTAGATATAGCTTTTTGTTTGAAATAGGGATATCAATCAATCTAGACTTTCATAATTACATGATATTGTATGTACATGGAACGGAAGGCTACTATCTCACGAAATTGAGATGGTAGATAGCGACATACCGTATGCAATATATCTCTGTATGGAAATTAAGGGGCACCGAAAAAGTTGTTTTGTTTTACAGCTTGCGTTCTAAAAAGAGTCAGTCCAATTACAACCATAGAAGCAACACGTACAGTGTGGGAACACACCAAGATCATGGCTTAGATAAATTAATAAAAAGGCAGTTCAACCAGTACTCCTTGTCTTCTAATGATATTTATTTTAAAATATTACGGTTTGCGTTATAACAAATACAGTTTGGTTTAATGTATGAGTTTCTAGACAGTGTGCTAACCTCTTGACAAGGAACATTGGCATTACTTTTAGTCTCACCACGATTTCCAAACGAATATGAAAACTAATATCAATATCTAGTTACTAGCAAAAGAGACATTGCAGACAGACAATATTTTCAAACCATGGGCTGTCTTCCCGTGGCCAATTAAGAAATACCTGCAGTCAGCCAAAACACCTGCTGAACATTCCGTATCATCGCGCTTTCGAATTGGATTACAATCAATATTACGTTTTGCAATAAATTTGCAAAATAAATGGTATCTATATACATATGCCGTGAAGTTAAACTATAATTACAATAAGAAAGTAGTTTGTAATCGAGATTAAAATTAAGATAATTTCAATTGTTCACCAAAATTTGCCTTTAAACCTGTACACTAGGCCAATACAATGCCTTGTGACAGAGTATTGCCGTGTATATGATACAAATGATGACTGAAGTATATTTTTGTGTAAATGTCACTACTTGTGAGAGAAAAGTGAATTATTTGAATTTACGCATAAGTGGAGCAGGTCAAGAACGGTCGCGTGGGTATAATAGCACATGGAACTACACTGTTCAGAGTTTGCAATAATATTTGGATTATTGTTGCGTGGCCACTAGGCTTTTCAAGGCTGCACCTTTCATGAGATTGCCCGATCTTTAAGTAATATGTGAAAAAATAAAGTTACACTTTGCCAACTATTGAAAATCTGAGCACGGTGACTTCCAAAAAAGAAAATTATAAAAAGTACAAGACATACATGACATAGATGCTACTTGTAAAATTAAACATAATCGACAATAATGTCAGTTTTTAAATATTACATCAAATAAAACTTCAATCTCTGACATTGTTGGTATATCAATGCCAAATGCGGTGACAAATAGAAAAAAAATCCAGTCAGCCATACATTTTTTACTTTAATCTAGAAACTTTACTGTTCACGATTTTTACACAACGAGAATGTAAAATGTCATTAACTGCGTGAAGTTGAAAGAAATGATTTAATTTATTGATTGAATGTTAATTTCGTAAAAACAATGACTTTCCACTAGACGTTTTGTAAAAAAGCAACCCCATCTCTTTTCTTTCTTTTAAATATGATGCTTCTAATCTAGCAGATATCAAAAAATTAATGCAAAAGTATAACATCAGCTACAATTTTATTATTATACAGACTTAAGCAAACAATATTGCAAATGTAGAATGATGCAAATGATTCATCAAATTTGATGCAGTATTTGTGGACATATCACTCTAATTAGGAAAGTTCATTACATGTGCAATTGCAAATTCATTAATATGACACTGTTAAAACAATGTGAGCTTAACATCTGTACCAAGTTTCATGAACTTTGATGCAGCATTATTTGACATATAAGCCTAATTACGAGAATTGAGTAGTTGACACGATAGTTCTATATGTCGTGGAACAAATTGATATGTATATTTATGACATAGGTCAATGTCCGTGTACACTTCTTTGAATAATATTGGTGCAAATTGTCTGAGTTATGGCTCTGTACATAAAAAACGTATCAAAATGGTCACCAGGCAGCCATTTTGCATTGGACTGTGAAACCAATAGACATGCATACTTATGATATAGGTCAATGTCCTCTACCAACTTTGAATAAAATCGGTTGATAAATATCTGAGTTATGGCACTGGACAAGAACAAGTCATAATAAAATGTCCGCCAGGCAACCATATAGCTTCGGATTGTGAAACCAATTGACATGCATATATATTACAATAGTCAATGACCTTGTACCAACCTTGAAAAAAATCGGATGCTGCGGACATAAAAAATCATAATATAATGGCCGCCACGCAACAACGTATCTGATCTTACTGTAAAAAAACCACGTGCATATGTATGACATAGGTCAATGTCCTTGTACCAACTTTTAATAAAATCGGTCGAGATGTGCCTGAGTTATGGCTCTTGACATGAAAAAAATTGTAACAAAATGGCGGCCATGCAGCCATATTTGATGAAATGACAAAAAAAAACGCAAAAAATTGGCGTGCACATGTATGACATAGGTTGATGTCCTTGTACCAGCTTACAATAAAATCGGTTGAGATGTGCCTGGGTTATGGCTCCGTACGTGAAAGAATCGTTATAAAATGGCCGCTGTCCAGCCATACTGGACTGTATCAAAAAATAAAACGACGTGCATGTATGACATAAGGGATAATCCTTGTACCAAGTTTGAATGAAATCAGTGCAGGCATCTCTAAGATATTTGCGTTATCGGACGGACGGACGCATGACATGACCAAACCTATAAGTCCCCCGGACGGTGTCTGTGGGGACAAAAAATTCATGTCAGCGTTAACACACCTACTGATCATCTCATCTGTGTTGTACACTTTGGACAATGTATTCACTGTGAAATGACACTTACAGGTAGCCAATCGAAAAAGAATTAAATGTACCATTACATTCAATGAGTTATAATCTTTTTTGTGTATCACGAAATATAACAAAATGGTTCTAGATTTTGCTTAATTATTTTAACATTAGAACTATTGGATGGCATTAAAATTTTATTCGTTTTTTGTTGAGTTGCATCCCAAAAAATGCAATCTCGAAGTGTGAAAAATAAAAGGGAACCAAAATATTTTATACCCCTCCCTCTCGACGCAGACCAACAATTTCAAGTCCACATAGACTAGCCCGGGAACTTTCAGTTCCCCTGAATGCCTCCAGGCCCGTCCTCACCAGTATTTATGAACTGTGCAGCCGTTGTCAACACACCACAAAATCCAATTTACTAATGGTATGTCTTTAATAATGAATTGTGTGGGCACATCTACTAAAGTTTCAACCCCGAGGATTAAACTGCCGGATTAATTAGGGAAATTTACTGCAATTTATCATCTAGTGAACTTCTCGCACAAATAAATCTTACTGCCTAAGGCGTCAAACACGTTACCATGTTTTTAACTATTGTATTCAGAAACGTAAGTTATTGTGCGCCTCGACATTGAAAGGCGTTAAACCTTTCTCAAACTTTCGCAAACTTTAGCAAAAAAAAGAATACGAATCAGGTGTCACCTTGCAAAGTTTGATACAAGCGTGGCAAATTTCCAAACATTTACCGATATTTGAAATTTCAACTGGCCGCCAGCCCTGTTTTAACTCTATGGGGAAAATGCAATTTTCGAAAAAAATAAGGCAGTGAATTTTTTCACACAGCGCTTTAGAACCCACCCTCAAAATTGATAAATAAAATATTTGCTGACGCATGGAACATAAAATTACCTGAAATATTGCCGTTTTGGTAATATTCCTTTATTGATTTTAGAGATTTAATTTGGGCCTTGGTAGGACGTACCATATAAATGAGAATGTAGAGCAGCTGCTTAGAATTATCGTACAAACTCTTTTCTGCGCAGTCTCTGACAGAGTCACCGGTGCCCGTCGGGGCTTGGTCTCTGCAGTTTCCAGTTCTCTGCCGTTTGTTCTGTAATTTCTGTTGGCAACTGTTTCTGCCGATTTCTTATCGACTGCAATCTAAATTGGATGTCTTTGCTTCTTTAATATAATATTTTTTTATCTGCTGTGCCGCTGACGGAGCCCACATTGTTTATTTTGGTTCCAGTTGGCTCATTGACGTAAGCCCACATTGTTTCTTTTGGTTCCAGTTGGCTCATTGACGTAGTCTCAATTGTCATCTTTTATATTAGTTCTAAAATATCCCACTCTCTTTCTCTTGTTTAGCAGGAATTCGGCCATCACTCAAAAGGGCAGTCCTAGCTCTCAAAATGAAGGCTATAAGACATGGTATCTATTGTGTTTCAGTGGTTAAAATCAAATCATCCTTCAGATCAATACTGAGCTCTACCGAGGAGTCAACCGGAACCTCTATGGATTATCAAGGCCAATACAGATTTTGCTGCCTGGCTACCTCCATCTGTTGTAGCATTCGTCTATCTGCATAGGTGACATAAAAATAGCAGAATGATCTGATCTGTTGTAGAACTACATTAGCATCAGAAGTCAGGTGATCATAAACTGAAACTCGACAACATGTAGTGTACACAACTAAGCAAGTTTGGGCTGCTGTTGTCAATGACGCATGTTTGGGCTATACAGTTATTCATAGCGGGACCGATGACTTCCTCTTTGAAAAATTCAGTTGAATGACTTACAAATATGTCTCTTCTGGTTACGTAAATTACAAGTTCTATAAGCATCTTCTTCGATGTAAGTGGTCCAGCTAGACAAAGTGGAACAAGAATATCTTGATAGGTACCTTCAGGTCTTGGTCCTATGTTGTACATCCGGCTTATAACGTTTATGCGGAGAGAAACTTAAAAAATATGCGTAGCTCATACTCTGTAGAAAAACAAAACAAAAATTTGTTTACTAAATGGTCTCTGCTTCAGTCCCTAGATTTACTTCATCGCTCCTAAGTTGTCCAATACCAGTCTACACTTTTTAATTATTGATCCCATACCTGTCCTATTAGGCATGTAGAATAAATTTAACATTCCTATATACAACCATTAACTCAGAAACCCTACTGGGAAAGGTAAACATTGTTTTCTTCCATGGCCAGGGGGCAGGAATTGAATTTTTACAACCTAGATACTCTTCAATATTGCAAAAATTATGGACTATATTTGTTGGAGACCAAACCAGCTAAAATCACCTTCACCTTTGCTTTCTAAAGACCTTTTTACTGCATTTCAACTACAAAACAATTTACCTAATAACTAAATCACCGCATCATGTACTCTAGGTTTCTGCAGGTATAAAACTTGGAAAAATTAAGAAAATATCTTCTCAACATTTTTGATTTTGTTCATATCAACAAAATCTGAATAAGTTATGGTACTACTACTCATTGTTACCTTGATGCTAAATTTCAAACCAGCATTGGAAGTGGTTGTTATAAAAATATTTTTTCCAACAAAAACAAAGAAAAATAAAATATTGCAATTGTTTATCTCATTCTGTAATGGTTATATATATATATGTAGGAGAACATTTGTAGGGATTTACAAACAAAATTTCAAATCAATACTGTACAGCAGACTCATTTAATTGAAATCATCTGCAGGAACATGTCAACCAAATGTCTACCATGTCTTGTCTATCAGACAAGACGATTTTAGAGAAACAAATTTATTGGCCAAAATAGCAAAAATTGCCCCCAAAATACAAAATTGCCTATTTCAACCTTATTTCAATATATATCATATGAAAATTAACCCTATGAACCTGTATACCAAATAAAAAAAGCAATCAGACAAGTAATTTTTAGAAACAAGTTGTTAACCAAAAATAAGAAAAATTGCCCCCAAAATACAAAATTGCAGATTTCATCAGATTTGATCAATCTTAGGGACCTGTATACCAAATATTAAAGCTATCAGATCAGTAGTTTTTGGATAACCAATTGACCAAAAATCGGGAAAATTGTCCTAATTTGTACAGACCTAATTAAGAATACCTTAAGGAATGTGCATGCCAAGTTTCAACCCAATCCGACCAACGGTTACAGTTTTAGCAATTTAAAAGATTTTCCTATTTCCCCAACATTTGCATAGTTTTGACATTGACAAGTTCATTTGAACAAATTCACATTTCCTCCCCTAGGTGCACCTGTACGCCAAATACTAAGACAGTAGGTACTGCAGTTTAGGAGTTTTTACGTTGACGAACATACATACATACATACATACATACAGACATACAGACATACAGACAGACAGACAGACAGACAGACAGACAGACAAATGGGATGCAAGTGAACTGATTCACCTTATACGATAAGTTCTCTTTGGTATAGATACATATACCAAATGCCAGCTAAGATTGCCTTAAAATACAAATTTGCATATTTCTGCACAATTTGAACAAATCTGAAATAGATCATCCCTATCTGACCTGCAGTTTTGAAGAAAAAGATTTTGAAAGGTTTTTTGACCAAAAATGACAAAAATTGCCTTCGAAATACAAACATGCAAATTTCACCACAATTTGAACAAATCTTACTGAAGTCATCCAAAATTAATCGCATATAAAATTTCAAAGCACTACAGAGTAAAAGACTTTTTACCAAAAACAGCAAAATATGCTCCAAAAATACTAATATGCAAATTTCACCACAATTTGAACAAACTTAAGTAAGGTCTGCCCAGGTGAACTGCATATAAAATTTCGATGCCATCGGACTTGCCGTTTCAAAGGAAAAGACAATTGTTGACGGACGACGGACGGACGGACGACGACGACGGACAACGACGGAATATCAGCCTATTTGATAATCTCCGCGTCCCTGACAGCAGAGCTAAAAAGTTCTATGGTCGATATGACAACATTGTGGCCAAATACGACACCTCGATCACTCAAGTGTTAGCGACAGCATTCCCGGCTTTGAAGTATTGCAGTGATCCATATGCTGTAGCACTTCATACAGTATTTAGACAACTTTGGGACAATTCTGACAGGGTGTACCATGTGAGCAGGGTAAGCTTACCTATTTCGGACACTTGGTACTACCACTAACTATGAGTGGTCCTGGATGGTCACTTTATCTTTGTAAATCACAAATGTCCCATAGACCTGGTAATGTATGATTACACTGAATAAAAATGACTATTGGCCGAGTTTAACGTCATACTTTGAGTGTCTGCCTTCTTACGTATGTTTGGTTGAGTAAATCTTCAAACGGCAGTAGAGCCCAGTGCACAAAAACCTATTTGACACAATTGCAAATTATTGTTGAAAATGCAGACAACATCCACTAAAATTCTAATCTAATCTTCCCATGATGATGCTATGTACCAAATTCCACGGCCTCTGGTTTTAGTTTGTGACGTTAACAAATTCTTTCTATGGACGAATGGACAGGCCGACGGACGGATACGCACAAAACAGATATCGTGGCGGCTTGTGACAATCTTTAGGTTTCCAGCTTAAGCTGTTAGAAAATACCAGCCTACACAACGATTTATGATTTTCGAGATAATCCTCTGACCCTCAGGCCGTAATAATCACCTACTTTGGCCTCCGTAAGTACACCTATAGGACTTGCTTTGGATGTCTGGATATCGGATATCTGCCGAGACCACTGTTTTCACTGTCATCATCAATTATCGCATTCAATTTTTATAATGATGTACGATAAATATTTCCCCCATATGCTTAATTAGCTACGTAGTCACTAGTGTGGCCCACTGATGGATTTGGTGCTCGTTGATATCTTATATTGCTTTTAATTATTTTTATTGTTGTAGTACTGTTTCATTATCCGTTGTAATGTAGTCATTTTACTGAAAGATGCTACAAAACTAAAGTCACATGTTAAATTGCCGGATTTTAGGTCAGTGATTACTTGTGTCATTTTGCCAATGAGGGAAAAAGGAAAGCATTCGATCACCTTTCGACATATATAACCTGGTTCTAGGTTTTGCTGAAAAGGTAGCGTCTAGAGCTAACTATCGTCCATGATAAGGCGGATCGTGCCCGCTTCACGAACTTTTTCGGCAAAATCTACATATATCACCAAGGATTTTCGATCTGTCGTTTCATTATAAATGATAACTCAAGGAAATGAGTTTGCTATCAATGCTTACCTGTCATCAATCATTAAGAAAACTTTAAAGAGACACATACCTAATTACAATGCAATGTAAATACGATTGGTTGCATAGTTACTGAGCCATTGATTCATGACGGATATCTGATGGAAACATTTAGAAAACTCCTTCATTTCAAAATTACAGTTTAACTGGTATCATAGATCATGTCCGTTCAGTGGCCATAATGATTAAGCAGCTTATAATACTGATTGCAACGCTTTTGCAGGTAAGATTTAATATTATTTTAATTGTATGTTCAATATGTTAGAATGTAGCTTTAAGATCATATGAGTGCAAGGTTATAGCTACCGTCAGTGAATTTTTTCATCTCCTAACATCACATCACATATTGAAGTTAGTCTCTTCGCGGTTACAGAGCCATGTGTATTTGTTATTGAGGCGATAGGAACGGTTTCCCGGCCATATTTCAACGACTGTTTCCTGAATGTGTCATGAAATGTATTGCCAAACTAATCAACGTAAAAGTGAACTGTGGTTATGGTTGACTGTTGCACTGCCTGGAAAGTTTTAATGTCAACATATAGACTATAGTTGACGGAATGGCCGTGCTATATTACATGTATGAACATCATTCGCTCTCAAAATATGTGACTAGAAGGTAATATTCCGGTAACAGTGACGAGAGCAGAAAGATAAATGAGAAAACGAGAACTTTTTTAATAGCTTTTAGGCACATCGAACAGAAATACATCACTTCGCTGGTTTTGTACGATGCAGCATTCGTTGTCTCAAGGTGGTATGCGCCTCGAAATTAAAACACTTAACTCTTTCGCTCAAATTTTCTTCAAGGAATCTTTCGGCCATTCACTTTCAAATCAATAATAACTATCGGGGATAACCGTGCACATTTTGCTATAGAGAGACAAAATAGCCGAGATTTACCGACAGTTGACATTCAAAAGGGCTACCATTCCTGTGTTCACTCTATGGAGAAAAATTAAATGCTCGATTTTCAGTAAAATAAGATTGTGATAGTAACGGAACTTGATTGTATCAAACAGTCCTGTGTTCAATTATTATGAACAGTAATTGTTTTTACCGTTGTTTGAAACACATTTCTTGGACCTTGCTTGGAATTAAAGACACGGTGACGTAAATTCACCACTTTGAAGTTTCGGATCATAAACTTGACATTAAACTATCAAGAATGTAATAGCATCGTTTTTAAATATTTACAACAAAGAAACAGTGAAAGTTTTACTTCCAAGAGTACTTAGACCTTAACAATTGATAGATCAGGAAAATAATTCAAGATATGCTGAGATAACACGCTGAGTGAACAGTGAGTCTATCTTCGAGTATTTACATAAGTACGTAAGGGAAAATGATTCATCGTATACTTTTTTCAGTCGCTCCAATACTGTAGTTTTTATGTTACTCGTAAACTCGTTTTGAAGGCTAGAGAATAAATGAACTTTTCACCATTTGTTTATTTGCTAACAACTGTATTTATGGAAAAATGTTTACATCATATGCAATCTTACACCGTGTTTTTTCTCATTTCAACAATTGGAATAATCGTTTTTTCATATTTTTAAAAGAGAGAAACTATTGTTTACATTAATATTTTTCCATGCTGCAAATATCATTCATACTGTCAAGTCCTTCAAAGAGGAATCAATCGACAAAATTGTAACAAAAGTGCCTAATTGATAGTCTAAGAATATTAGTTTCTATGTAGGAAAAATACCATACTGCTTTTCACCATACTGTATTTTCCTATTTAAAATGCTGTTTACTGGAAAGTTTGACAGTTTCAGGGCGCAATAACTAAGGCGGATTATTTTCGTTTCCGCTAGATGTTTGCGATTATGCCATATATTAGCATATTTGCGTCTAAAAATCTGTTTAGATTACCATATTCTGCTGATTGCAAGTTGCCGGATCATCCTTAACCTTCTTCGTTGTTTACATTATTTACACCATAAGATTCTAAATGAGCACCTACAAGTGGTAGATCGAATATTGTAAAAGTTTGAGAATCGGAATGTCTGTCCCAGGCGCTATCTACCTAAGTTAACGAAATAAAATTATCCTGCGCTTGTGGTGCTATCATAACAAAGAGTCATCTTCGCTCTATTTTTATCGAACAAGTTCAGTCTGTCATCTTGGAAAATTTGTATTTTTTTTTCTTTTTTTTTTTCTTTTTAGATTTTCTCCGTTGAAGCGAATGAAGGTAAGTATTCGACAACTAATTGTTACGAGTTGGTTAAGTGGTTTCCCAAACAGACCCTCGTTCAGTTTCAAGTTGCTTTTAGAGCTTGTGTAAAACAAATAATAAATCAAATCTATATTGTGAAATGACACAGTAGATAAACGTTTTATTTTATGTTAACCTCCTTAGTTGGGCTGACAGAATAAAAGATTGTGTGGTTCAAATTATATGCTTTTGAAATATAGGGATTTTACATTTTGATTTTTCGCAAGGCTCGTTTCGTTCAAAGTATTGCAATGGCAACTTGAACAATCCGCCCTAAAGGGCGACGTCAAATATCAGTTTACCGTTCAGAATCAGATAAAAGAACTCATGTCCGTAAGTTTTACCCAAGGCACTTAATTTTAATCGATCTCCAGCCCTTGTCAAAGTAAGTCAACACAAATAATTGCCTATGTCAGGGTTAAATTGAATATGTAACAATGTTGTATCTTTAACGTCAAAAAGACATTTAATTGTGTTAATCAACCACAAGCTAAGGTTGTGTCGGAACAGAAAATACGTCAAAACAATGAACCCGACGCTGGTCGCAAGGCCAGTGGTTTAGTGTTGCAACCAGGGAACAGTCGGTTGGGTTGACGCGACGTAACACGGTATTCATGCCGCGATTCGGTCGATTTTTGTTCTCGATAACGATGTATCTTTGTCTATGTTAAATTTCTAGGCCTATAATATATTTTAAATCGTTTATAACTTTGCGGAGGGTACATGTTGTGTGAGGTTACCAGGTATTTGTTCCGTACACTTTTACACTCTATAAGCGCCGTGTTTCTCTGTCATTACTCACGCGACCAACGACAGTTCATATGATTGACAACTCCCCTCGGGGTATCAATATTATTCAAAAGTAGTTCTGAAGTTTAAACGCAGAATTGTTGACGAAAACTCTTTTAACTTTCAAAAAAATAATGAATTATTGGCGTATGCGTCAGATGAGTATACTATTCCCTAATATTTTTCATCGTTCAGCTCGGAAAATACTCGTGAGGAAATATCCAAGTCACTTCTCGTCTTCGACTCGAGGTGACACGGTTCTTACGTCTTCGTAATTTCTTTTACTGTACGAAGAAATATATTAGGGAAGAATGTCATTAAATCAACGTTTATGTGAGAACAATACATTGAGTGTATCCTATATTTCTCCTTGCATCACGCTGTTTATGATTTATGGCCAAAAGCACAACGTTACCTATCTTGGTAATTCAATATCTGAGTAACATGACATCATCTTTTTCAATAAATATATCATGTGCTGCTACATTATATTTCCGTTGAGCTGTAGGACGAAGTACAGTAAATTGTGACACATAGCTTAGCTGTACACAAACAAAAGTCTCTTCGAAGGCGGTTTCTCCTGGTGAAGGCATTTTCATCGTAGCTGGTATAATATTTTTGGCTAAGTGGTCAACTTTGAATAACTTTGCATGTTAAGCCTACATTAGAATTTGGCTGTTGGCTGCCAATGAGTAGGGTACTGGGAGTTTTCTGTCAAGAACTATAGACTCGGAGGCTAAGGGGAATGGTCCATGTGTAAAAGTATTAGGCGGGTGCTCAGAATTTCAACTTATACGGGAGTTTAACTTTTCTGATAAAGAATCCTGGGCGACAATTTAGAAATTTGGGGAAAAAATGTAACATGTACACATGACCATAAATAGAAGCCCGTGTCAGAAAATCGAAAAAAGCCAGGGCCTATCAAATACATTAAAAGGCGGGTTTTTTTGTTGTAGCAAAGATAAATGAAGGTAAATGTTATTAAACACAATTTGCTCGCATGTTTCTTATTTTTGATCTTTTACCAATGATTTCGACAAGCAGAGCACATCATGATACCTTCACAATGACAACACATAGACAAACCTAAACACTAAACTACAAGTAAGCAACAAAAACGTATTTTTATTCATATTCAAACCTATTTGAATAATTTAGACTGCATTCACAAACATCTCTGAAGGGTGCAGAGCATTGATAGGGTACTTGACAATATCAAGGATATTTTGGGGGCGATTGAAAGGATGTGGGGAATTAAAGGGGGCCTCAAAACAAAACTGTCTCTGATTGATATGAAATATCTGCTGTGTTACGTTTGTAATTTTAAGCTATAACGTTTGGCGTGGTTTTGTTTTGTGTATCCACTGCAGACTTGTTTCACTCCCTGCAGAGTGGGCAACTCCCTGAAGCGTGATGAAAAATCTAGCACAGTCATATGTGTACAGTCAGCATTGTTATTGTTGAAAATTGAATTCTATTTTGGACTAAAATCCATTTATCATCAATAAAAATGGTACGGCTTTGCACTTGTATATGCTGAGTATTTGCCAGACAGAATTTTGTTATTCAAGCATGCTGTGGGGAGTAGAACAAGAAACTGCAGTCAATACACAGAACAAAACATACTGGATTTGCCAAAATTTAAACCAAATCCCCCTTTATACAAACATTTACATTGTGTTCCGTTTTCCTGAAAGACGAGGGAAGTCATCTTGTTTCCAAACTTTTCGTATGTGATCTCAAAATGGAAAAGCTGTAATGTTTATATTCATTAATATTTTGGCTTGAAATAGTACAGAGAGCACCAATATTGTTCATCAAAAACATACTACATATAATAACACGGCAGCTCAATCGTGCGACGTGCACTTTCTAGCCCCACAGACATCCTGCTTGATCGTTGTTCTTCGACCAAAATTCACAAGGCCGATTGCTACCGCGATCTATCGACGTGATAACAAGCTTATATTTCATAAAACAAAGCGAACTTGTCATAACAGGTATGTCGATAGTCATGTATACTCTCGGAGGCCGAGAGAAGGACTGCAAATTGTTTGGATATGTGCAATTTAACGACAGACATGCAAAATAAACTGTCGTTCAGCGCTGTCTGTCCCAATGTCGCAAAAACTTTACGACAGTCCTTTTAAGGTTTTACGGTACCATTAACTGGCGTTTCGCGATTTAATTTTAGTAGTATTGAATGTCTTGTTAATTTTTCGGACGCAGTTTTATATTTCAGGTTTTCAAACTCAAAGAGCTATTGACCTAACAATAGGTCAGGCAAAACTGTTCGATCAGAAATTATGTGTTAGTTTCCGTGAGTGGAGACGCAACGTAAGCCATCCATGTCGTCGGCAATTTCTCAATGCTCGATTTCTATAGTAATGCGATTGATCGGCGTTTGTCATGCAGCAATATAGCTATTCGATTAATCATGTATACAAATTAATGTAGTCCGACTACTTAAGTAAAGTGACAGTTTGAACACGTGAGAATGAAGGGCTGCACTATACTTCGTACATCTGTGTACCGTAAATTCTGAATCCGTTACAGGAAAGAAAAGTGAAGTTATAGGATGCCGGCAAAAATCATAGCATTTATCGTCATTGTTAGTCCCTATACCAACACGCTAATATAATGAGCAGGGACAGACGAGTATTGTTGTAATATTGTATTACATCAATACGCCAAAATCGATATAGTACGCGTGTCGATCGAAGGGGTGCAGTGTAAATGTCGTTTGAGTTCGGAGTTTTAGTGTTTAGCACACAAGGGTTTCTTGACTGTGAAGTAAAAGTCGTTATACTCTAACTCACAACATCAAGGGATGTGTCGATTGCCGCACCTTCTCTGATCATACAAATAAATACACTGTACCTGATCTTTTACTTTTCAAAACAGTTATTTTCCCCAATTCAGGCGTATGATTGGCTTAATAATTCGCAGTCACGATCACCCAATAATCCAACCCAGCGTAACACCGTCCATATCAATAATATTTTCATTAACATATAATTTCAAATTTAACCTTTGAACTTTCAGTGAATTCTTTTAATCTTACCAATAAGGTTTTCTTAGGTTTCAAGTATTTCCATTAAAAAAGAGATCGCATTTCACAATAAATAATTCTACTAAACTTTTTGCAGTACAATTGGCTATTAAAATCAAAAGGGAAAATCCCTGTAATTTTAACCATCATTTATACTCTGGCTTGTAATGTTACGGAAAGTATTATTAACTATTGTTTGTCACGAAACGTATTACAGCAAAATGTACCTATGAATGGTCTGATAAGGAAAGTTTAGCCACGGAAAATATTGAATAGTTTGCGTTTGTGTGTATGTCGGTAGATGGATGGATGGATGGGTGCACGTTTTAGTACGCACTCACTAAATACGCACCCTTGCACACTCGCATGCATGTATGTATGCATATATGTGCACGATGTATGTGCACATGGATGTACCTACCTTTCCCACATGAATATGCACGCATGCATATGGTGTATATTTATACATTTTGTAGGATATATACTTGCTTTTGAAATACACTTCGATTAATTACTTTTTATTTTGTCGCATTTGCAGCAGTACCGGGAGAGGTTGCATTTTGGCCACTCGACAAGGATGACTTGCTCAGCGATGTTTCCGGTAACGGTAATCACGGCACCAATGGTGGTGGCGCTGTTCTTGTTTCTGATGCTAAAGGCACTCTAGCTGGGGCTTATCAGTTCACGGGCAACGCTACCTCGTACATTGAATTCCCAAACAACGGTGCGTACGACACAAAACACTCTATACACATGCTGATGTACACCTACCCCCAAGGAACGTTAGGGCCAACTTTCAACTTTAAACGAGACGGTTATGGAGTCCACATGCAGGGTGGTAATAAAGAACACTTTGCGCATTTCCCTGTACGAAACACTCTAGCAGATACTGAGCACCTATTTATAGCAGACGCTTTGGAGGAGAACAAGTGGAATTTCATCGGAGCCAGTTACAACAACAATACCGGGCATGCCAAGTTGTGGGTAATGGATCAGATGAAAAAATCGAAAGATATTGGTAGAATTGAGCTTTCAACAAATTATGAAGTCAGGATGGGTGTACGTATCGGTGAAACTAGATATTTGGGAGCCAAAATATCGTGTATGCAGGTGTACAACAGAGAATTGTCGCCATCGGAAATCTTGAAGGCGGAATCAAGATGCAAGATAGATACATCTATATTGTGTTTAAGACATTGTTAAGATTATAAGATTTCATTGCAGTGCAGGAAACATGAAATATGACCCGCGGTGTTAGGAAAATCTCACGTTCGTGATCTGAAAGTGTAGTGAACATGAAGTAGATTGCAAGGCGAACAAAAGGCACATTTTGCTTTCATTGTATTCACATACACATATAGAGTGTGCCGTATGGATCTGTAAGCTTATGCATGTTGTTATCAGCTACCTTGCTGAAAGGGTGACATAAATCAACTGAATTGTTTGTCTCTTTGTTCGTTTTATTTCATTAATATTTTCAGTTTTATTCAGTATTATCCGTATTTACTGATAAAATAATATAAAATGGAATACATAACGATAAACAACCTTTTAAAGTCATAAAAATAGGTAAAATCTTTGGGTGAGCACAGTTTCCATGAAATAATTACAATACTTGTCGATCAGCAACAAGACAATTAAAATGAAGATACAAGCTTTTTCTGAGATGATCTATTTTCCTGATGGGTTAGTTATTGAGAACTATTCCCTGCTGAGGGCAAAATGTATTTCTTAACAAAAGTCCCTTACCGAGGTTTAGTCGTATCATGTTATTTGATTTCGTTAAATTGTAGCATAAATTATCTATATTTTATCACTGCAGTAAAAGTATACACATAAGTGCTCATGCATCAATGCCTGTAGTAAAGTAAAATATTATGGGGCCATCGGTCTTGTGTATAATTTTGAGTAACTGTCAATAGCGAGATAGTAAACCAAAATAAAGAAAATATTTGGAAAATCTGTTACATTTTTTAGGGTTCGCTTCAACTCACTTATATCACGTCTGAAAGGTGGCTAATATAATGAATACTTGTACCTGAATGAATACTTGTACAAATGTACCTGGGATAAGATGGGTGTGAAAGAATGCGAAAAAGCAAAACAGATCTAACTGGTAGCAGCCTAATACTCTATCATCGGGAATTCGTTGAGGAAAACCCCTTCAAGTAGGGCAGAGGTAAAATACTTGAAAGTATAAACAAATGAGAGCTAATAAACACGTGCAACAACCCTTTAGAAATGCGTCAATCAGTTTATGTTTCACGTACAGCATGCTACATTAATTTACTTTACGGGGCGCTGCACCCAACACAGCGTATTTTGCTCAAAATCATTTTTTATGCAAATATTCACATTCAATTTAAATTTTTTGTTAACCCAAGATTAAGATATTGGTTGTGTTTACCTTTTGGTTTGTCAAGCAGTCATAATTTGGACGGCTTTTGTAGTTGTCCCGCAAGGGCCGCTATTAAGTAAGGGCAAAACATTCACTAGTGTACAATGCATTGGAAAATTGATGGATTTTTCTGAAACTGCTTGCTGATACTGTATTTATAAATTATTGTTAACACTGGTGAAAAACGGAAATAAACACAGAGGCGTTCTTCAGGGACAAGTCGGGAAAGCCTTGTCAGTGAAATGACTGTGATGAGGCTCCATATGTAGGATTCATTGGCACCAGCCAAGGTCAAAATACTACTGTAATGGTTGTGTGCCAAATGGTCATGATGACAAATTGTCCATAATTTGTCAATGTAAATGTCGCATCACATACTGTTATTCTGTCGGATTTTTCTTTTTGATGAATTGTCCTTTTTCAATTATCTTAGTAATCAATGTCCCATTTGAAAAAAAATAAACTTCTCAAAATTAAAGATTTCACAGTGACGACCAAATCCATGTAGTGTGCGTAAATCATAAAATTAAGCTCTATCCGTAACTCATTTCATTTCAGTCAAAGTTGATATCTTTTGCTATCAAGTATGTTCATAGTAAGACGTGCGTCAGTTTTCTTGAGGCCATGGCTCACGTAATTAGAACAAATATGTGAAATTAGGGATTTTTGCTCATAAATTAATATATAACAGCTTACTGAACTAAATTTGCTGAGAACCCCTTAATATTGCGAGCATTCGTGGGCACAATGGGCACAAACACCTCACAAATTTAGGTAATTAGGCCATGAAATGTGAAACTCAATGCGTCGGATTGAACTTCAGAGGTACTTTCACTCATTGGTAATTGTCAAGTTGAAACATGATGGTATTGCATACTGTCCAGCATTGATGCATTGTTGTATGATAAAATATATTACATCGTGACTCCAAGAGAATTTTGTCGACAGCACTCTGGTAATAATCTCAGAGAATGTTTTTCCCTCACTAATAACATAACGAACGGCATGACGACAGTTAAACGGCAATTAATCACGTATATGATGTTACATGACTGTGAAACAATGTACAGTCTGTCATCAAAATGTATTATTAAACTAATGTGATTTGAGAAAATTTCACCTCAATGGTTTTCTTTTCCAATTACAGACACAGAGCACCCTGTTATCAACTGTCCATTGGACCTATCGACATCGACCTTCATCGATATCCCTATTACGCCAGTGACATGGCCTCTACCTGTTGCCACTGATAATTCTGGCACTGTACACATACATGGAAGCCATGAGCCTGGGAGCAACTTTCCAATAGGCAGTACAGTTGTGTCTTATCAGGCATCGGATCCTTCTGACAATATGGCAAATTGTTCATTTACCGTAACTGTTGAAGGTAATAAAAGAGACTATTTTCTTGCAATATACTGTCGTACCCTTGCCTTCCTATCAGAGGAGAGTTAAAGTATTTCCATAATTAATGTAATAAGTGCCAGACATTAAACAGTACAACCAGTCTTGTCAAAGTGACATTGTAGGGATTCATCAATACCCGACATGTGTGTGTCTGTGATTCTGTTTGATATTTAAACTCTTATATATGTTTTTTCCACGAAAGAGTGTAGTGCACAAAATTTGCAATTATCGCTATTTACCCTGTGTGTTGTCAAACTGTAATGAATCTCATTGAGTTGACAAGGTCATAAGCAACCTTTTAAGACCACAGCGTGCTAGCTCGAGTCATTTCTCATTTTGTTATTCGCACAGCGCTACAATATCTTAAGGATTTTACTTTTCAATCACCTTCCACGACTCCTGCTAATCTTAGTGTCCTCTAGAAAATAACAGAATATATCACTTAGGGACTGGACAGAGATTATAGGGACGAGGGCCGGTGTTTTTCAATATGACACTGCACAAAAAAAAATATCGATGCTTTTCCTGTGTGTCACAGTCCACATCAATAATATCTTAATTAACATGTAATTTCTAATTTGACCTTTGAACTTTCATTAAGTACTTTTAACCTTCTCGTATAATCACTTTTATGCAAGGTTTGAAGTAATTCGTTGTAAAAAATCGCATTGACTATTCAAACATCATAAGGGAAAATATTTGTTATGTTCACCTTCATTCCAAGTTTTTGAAAACATTGTTATTGTTTGTCAAAGACTTACTAAAGCCTACAAATCAACATTCAATATCATTTATATATATAAATGCACAGATAATAGCAAATTTTGTAGGGGGAAATGTTCATAAGTTTACTAGTATACTACCATAAGAAATCTAAATGAATATTTTTAGGTGAAATACAAATCGGCCTTCCCTCTTTGATTTTTGTCCATATGTGTGATGTTGCTGTTGTTGTGTACTACTATTAAACACTTAACGAGCGTGAGCGTGAGCTGATGTCGCAGCGATGTCTGTATGTGTGTCTACGCGTCTGACTTTTGATGCTATATCTCTAGAAAGGCCAACATAAGAGAAATGAAATCTAGTCCATACATTGTCATAGAGAATGGCAAGAACTATTTAGTTTTTCGAAGGAGTGTGGCTTTCGTATTCACTGTGTATTCGCATAATTAATAAACTGAGAAAAAACGGATATATATTGACCTCGGCTGCAAAAGTTTTGATGAGATTTGCCACAAATGCTGATCACACTAAGATAAATAAGCTATAAAAGATATTAAAGGGAGACATGACAATTAACTGCTTATTTGCATATTTAATAAACTTCATAATTTCGGATATGTATCTTGAGTGACTTAATCTATGCACATTAGAGATATGTGATTCATTGTAGCTGAGATAGGACTTGCTTAGGCGCCTTGAAATGTCAACAAGGAACCAAATCTTGTTGGTTATGATCTTGCGTACGATTAGTAAAACGTCCGAATATGTCATGATTTTGTAAAGTCTAGGTTCATTCCCCGGATGAAAATTTGCTTTAAGTAAATAATACACACATGACTAGGGAATGCAATTTGACCACTAATAGTGGTAAATTATGTACCATGGTACTTTTCAAAATCTTTAGAATGGAACAGAAATTACGAGGTTTATGACAATTATAATTCTATTTTGTTTTACATCTCTCCCGAATAATAATAGCAAAGATCAGACCCATTTTTGATACAGAGAATGGGGCAGGCGAGATTTCGATAAATGAAGTAAGTACACGTCATCAAGACGATTCTTATTTACATTATAATTTAATGGTAACATCAACTGTACACACAGCGAAATAATGTTCTTACATATGCACTGAGAGCAAAAGTCGTTTGTGTGGTGCAGTTACTGTAGTGGATTTTAGTGTCGTTCATCAAGGAAAATATCTTGCAGTTTGGATCATGTCACATAAAATGACATTGCTCATTACCTCGCCAACATTGGCATTTTTCCCTATGGTGTATATTTGTTCTACTTTTGTTTTACTTATTTAGAAAAAAAACATTTCAAATTTACTCAGCCCAAACGCTAGCACAAATAAAAAAACGCCTACGGTTAACTTCCCCACTCGTCAATCTGAGGCATTGAATAACGTTACAGAAACACTGGAGGATATTATGTTAAATATGTGATAATTTATGGCGGGAAGAGATCAAAACTTTGAACACGATTGGAACTAATTTGGGATAATTGGGTGGCGAAGTAATGTCTATTTGATATGCAAATGTAAGCTCACCTGCTTTTCTTTTTAAGTTATACACTTGTTTTTATGAGTATTTTGTAATATCGCAACATTCAGCTGTAGGGCACCTAACATTTTTGATAAATTTGAAAAATATTAAAATCCAATTATGCCAAATAGTTCCAATCATGTTTATGCCTTTTGTGTTTGTTGAAAGGGAAAAACCACTTTTTGATAAATTTTCGTTTTTCCCGGCAGATTGTCAAACGTTTGAATGAATTATCAAACTCTATAACTGGTCTTTATAATATGAACATGACACAGGAACACAGTGAGTGAAACCATATACTCTAAGAATTTTAAGTTGAATGCAATTTACCAGAGAATTGGTGACAGGAAGTTCATGCTGTTTTATATTGGGCCCCTGAATTCTATTATTCTACACGGCACTTAACGTAGATTTTATCCACACTGTAAGGTCAATATCGGCTTCTTGTTCGATCAATTTATTTTGCAATTGAAATTTATTTTGGACTGCATTTTGCCACGTGTACTGGAAAAAAGCTCAAGCAATTATCCCTATCGAGTTCGAGAATACTTGTCCATGTCAGAACTGTCCTCGTTGTGAAAATGGGCGTCTCACAATCAGGCGTAAGATATCGATGACCCTAGTTTAATAATTTTGGTCTCTACCAATGATAACATATTAAATATATGTATGTTTATTTAAATATTTTACAGGTATAAATATCATGGCAGATGCACAGATGTTCGTCATGTTTAATGTTATAACATTGTTTACAAAACTGTGTTACAAATGATGTCAACCAAATAATGGATTTGTATTGGTTGACCATAGTAGACAATCAGTCTACTTTTTATGACAAAACAAAATAAATTGAATAGAAAAATAATTTCCATCGCAAGTCCGCGGCGAATTTCACTATCAAAATCAACTTTTCTTAACATATGCCTCTTTTCAGAAGTGTTAAATGCTATAGACTTCGTCGCTACTGCCATTTTATCTTCATTCCCTGAAGTCGAGGACAACGATGATGACACAGATGGCTTTATACGAGCCTTGCTGAACACTGCAGACAAACTTGCAACGTTTGTACTTCTGAACAAAGAGCCAAGTACAGGCCCCGTGCTACTTGAAACGTCATCACTGCTGTTAAATTTGGAGAGTGGCTCGGCAAGCAAGTTTGTTAACTCATCTGTAGAAGTAGGCGTTGGGTATGGGTTTATTCTACCTGGAAATGACAAACTTGATTTTAGTCTAACAGAGGAAACGGGCTCATTGAACAGGATAGTAAGTTTATTTTGTAAATTAATAATCCGTAATACAATATATTATTTTTAAAGCTTGGCGGGCAACATATATTTATTCTAGAATGGCAATTATATGTACGATGTTATTTAAAGTCTTAGTGCGGTAACATCAGTTTTTGATATATAGTCATTGATCGAAAAAACTAAAAGACCCCTATATGATGAAGTCAGTTTTTTTAATTTTGTCAATAGTAATAGCACAATTTTGTACGAAACAGGATGGACATCATAAATAAAAGCGATCACAGTGTTAAGTGTAATGATGTCAAGTAGAATTAAAGCTGCAAGCAGCATTGCCGGGGCCAAGCAAGTATAGGCAATTCGTTATACCGCGGTCAAAGATCATCATGGTCACATGACATTTTGGCAAAAACAAATTGCCTGTATATACTTCTCAAAGTCCACTTTGTTAGCTAGCCCCTACCTATATATGTGCATATTAAATGAGGTACAGGATATGGTGCCATTAGTTTTTCATCCCACCAAATATGAAGGCAGTAGTATTTTTGGTTGCTGATTTGTAGGCTTATTTGTAAAATCGAGCTCAAAGGTAATTCCAATTAAGTTATATAGGACAAAAGATTTGCTTCCATATTATCCCTGTTTACAAAAAATTAGATCTCAAACTCCATTGGCTAGCCAAGAATTAGATATGTGCATAATTATTGAGGTACAGGAAGTGGCTAATCATGCGACATTTTGTCAAAAAAAACTTTGTTCCGATATCTATTCACGTATACCAAAATTCAGACCTCTCGCTCATTTTGCAACACCAGAATTAGATATGCGCATAATTAATGAGGTACAGGAAGTAGCCGGTCGTGTAAAATGTTGTCAAACATTTTGTGGCCACACTCATCCCGTTATACCAAAAATCTGACCTCTAGCTCCATTGGCAAGCCCAGAATTATGTATGTGCATAATTTATGAAGTACATGAAGTTGTCATGTTACATTTCTCGGACAATGTTTTTTCCACACTTTACACCAAGAACTGTGACTTTTAGCTCTATTGTTAGCCAATAATTAGATATATGTATAATGTATAAGGTACAGGAAGTGGCAATGACGTGATATCGTGTCAAAATATTTTCCTCCAATACTTATCACTGTATACTGAAAACCAGACCTCAATCTCTATTGACACGCCAAGAATAAGATATGTACATAATTAATGATGTACAGGGAGTGGCTGTTCATGTGACATTTATTCAAAAACAATTCTTCCCATACTTATCCTGCATACAAAACTTAAACCTCAAACTTCATTTGCTAGCCAAGATTGAGATATTTGCATGATTAATGACTTTAGTAGCTCAGCTGCAGAGGTATATGGCAGCTCAAAGGTCTTTGCAAATTGTGAAAATAAAACTTGAAATTCTTTCTCAACATTGACATGGTGTAGTCTATAACTTTGAAATTTCGCACAGGGGAGCCTTGCCCTATGGTATACAAATATTTTTAACAGAATTTTGATTGATAAATTTAATGCAAATGAGATGGATTTAGAAGTTTCAAGCGAATATTGCCACTGGGTCATGTGACCAGTCGGCATGGTAACGAAATGAAAAATACAGTATTAGAGTTTCATCCTTGTGCGAAATTGCCAGTCATTTTGTGCGACTGTCTTGGAAAGGGAGCCATGGTACATGAAAGTAGATCAAAGGTCATTCAAGGTCATCCAAAAATTGTGAAAATAATTTTGGTCCTACACTGACTCATACGAACCAGAACCCAAATCTGTAGTCCATGTAGATCCTGGGATATACTGACTTTGTATAACTGATTAGTTAAAGAAAAGTATTAATTTAACCGCTCGAAAATCTCAGAAACGAGAAGGCATATGAATTTGAAATTATGCAGACGCCGTCTTAGTACTACCTAACAGCTTTTAGATAGGTCAAATTTTATGCAAATTAGGTGGTACCAATATCGCAGCCAGGTCATGTGAGCAATGAAAGTTTGAAGGGTCAGGTGCAAGGGTACTTATAAGACCCTACTAGCTCTGCTAGTTTGAAATGGCTGTGTGCAACGGTTTCTGAAATCTAGGTCGTCATAAAAGTGATGGAAGAAGCAGTCGCAGAAGTTGAAGTTCCCGAGAGCTGAACTCCAGTAGAAACAATAGGGCACAAGCCTTGTCGGCTTGGGCCCCAATCAGGTCGAACATTACAGTCTGTGGTGTTATTATTGTGTCAGCACACTTCAACAGAAACAGAACCTGTGTTTGTTCACTCCATCATTATATCACACAGGTGAAACGTCTCAAAAGGAGATCTTTGCAGAGAGATAATAGTGGACATGTATCTTCGGAAAATGACGTTCTGGCATTGTCGTTCACTGACAGGGAAGGCAATGAAGTAGAAGGTACTTATAGCAAATGAAATGTAATGCTTATTTTAACTCTCCTTACATTCGTCACCCGGAAATGAGACATGAGATTCTTCTGTAATTCAGTGTGAACAACAGACGTATATCACCCATATTTACTGACAACTAATGCTAGAAACTACAGACAAAACTGTTGATGTAGTTTCTGTGTATGCAAACAACATGTGTAAATGATATTCTATGTATAAGACGGCATGATTAATACAGCATTGTTATCGTCATTTGTGGTAAAAGTGATTTTAGTTCATCGACTGTTTCATATGCAAGCATTATAGGTTAACTAAAAGCAAGGACCGGAACAAATTATACTATTGATATATTCACGCTTGGAATTCCAAACCTACACGTTCATCATTTGTTTCATATTTTACCATCAAATGATAGTTCATTAATTTTCGAATTGTATTTTTGTCACTGATACATCATGCTTTTTTTCTATGCATAAAGTGAATAATACAATGGAAGAAATTCAAATTATGTTTGCGAGTGACCTCCCCGCGGATGAAATACATGTGTTAGTTGAAAGTCTCTATATTGAAATTGATGATGTCACATACTATGGATCTGTTTTCAAGGTGGGTCTATTCTGAACAATGTTTTATCATTTGTATTGTATTGTATTGTATTGTATTGTATTGTATTGTATTGTATTGTATTGTATTGTATTGTATTGTATTGTATTGTATTGTATTGTATTGTACTGAACCGTACTGCATGCGTGCATGTGGATACATGGGTGGAGGGATTTATGGACGGATGGATGGATGCTCGGACAATGGGGGGCGGTGGGTGGATCGGTGGATTGGAATATGTTGCAAGGTAGGCAGGTAGGTTGATAAGCAGATAGGTAGATATAATTAGACGTCCAAAAGTTTATTTTTTATGTTTAGTCTAAAAACCGAAAGACAGGTGATCAAATACTCGATTTGACATTTATGTTTACGAGTGCCTTTACAAGACCCTTGCTTTGGACTTTTAAACAGAAACCTTAATATATAATTTGATTGGTGATTTGTATGTCACTCTCATTTTATCTTCCCTTGCATTTCCTTTCCAGGTGTCGAAGTTGGATCATGCAGTTGTCATTATGTTTGAAAACTCGGAACCGCTCTTTGGAAATGCCACGTCATATATATTCAATGATGTGGTCAAGTATTCGAATCAGTACCGTGGGTACCAGTTCTCTATTGGTGTCCAGTTCATTGGAAACCATTCGAACATTTTCATTCCCGAGGACTACTTTATGACAACTGGAGATTACTATTTGACCTTCACTATTCCAGGGAGTAAGTAACATACACGTTCAAATCGTATATCCGGCGACCTTCATTATGATTTCGATTTCACTGAAAATAATATCAGCATGAATTCATCTACAGTTGCCGTTTGTATAGTATTTTCATAATGCTCTGGCTAAAACAGGCTTTGTGAATTCGATTTTCAGAACGAGAAGTGAAGTTTTCGATGGCTGTTAAAGAGATAATGTGCAAGTACATGGGAAAGCAAACTAGTACATGGAAAAGAGACGGTTGCGAGGTACACCTTCATTTGGAGAACCTTAATTTTGTGGCTTAATGGAAACAATGGCATTATTATTCGATATGCGCAAACCCTTGAAATTGCTTTTTTGTCAAAACTTGCAATATAATATAATATAATATTGTAAGCTAATAATTTGTCTTTGTGTATTATTAATATGTAAATACATTGCTATGACTATGGTTTAAAACTAGGTTGTAACAAATTTAGGACAATAATTTTACATGATTGAATAGTAAATCGTACACATTTTCTGCGGTTTCAGGTTTCATCAATGTCTAACCTGACATCAACTGTGTGCCTATGCAATCATCTGACCACATTCACGACTGTAAAGGTGTAAAAACGGCGTTTCCACAATAAGGTGAGAGAGACTGTCTTTCGGACACCAGAACAAAGCTTCAAAGTAGGAGAGGGGAACAGAAAACCATATAATACTGTATCTTTCCGTCGTTGAATCATTGACATTGAAGTACAGAAAAGGTATCTTCTTAATTCACAGCGGATTAAGAAAAGCATATAGCAACACCGGATCAAACGACGAACCTTCAATTTAACAGAGAGGAAGCTCAGTCAGAAATACACGAACAGGACATTAATTATCAGTGACTATACTTGTCGGCGATTTTATTTTATCGGCGATAGCCCTCGTATATACATTGACCAACACTGAATTGTTAGGGTATAGTCTGTCCACAGCTTTATCAATGTAAAGATGAGTGATGGAATGTTTGTTGGGGAGGAATCCCAATATGGTGTAGTCGCTAACTTCACAAGGGGAACCATGTTATAACATACATATTAAAGAAGTCAAGATAACATTGATTCATATTTTTTCACTATTCACAGAACAGCAAGATGACTTGTTCTGTGTCCACTTGATATTGGAGACGGATATTTTCAGAGACTTTTCATCGACTATGGACTCCTTAAGAGAGCTCAGAGAACTGGTACAGCCTGTGCAACCCCTTTCATTTGAGACTTGATGGCCGTTCTATTGAGAGTGTTTTGGATATCCTAAAGGGATGGCATGTAAAGTTTAATTTTAATGATAAGTTCTACTGTCCAGTGTTTTCTAACAAACATTGGTAATTCAATGAAAATTCTAAGTTGTTACATTTGAATTCCCCATTTACTTATGTGCATTTTTTACTTGACTACGTAATCATAAATCATGTTTGTTAAGATAGATTTTTGAACGTTTTTATCATGAAATCTATTTGAAATTATGTTGCACGTATTGTTAATCATTATACAGTCATCTTTTTGATCCAATATCAGTATATTGACTCATACTTTTTTAGTTCAGTTGTATATTTAAAGTAACGGCAGCATTTGTTGATAGCCGAAATATTTAGACAAACATTTATCATTTTGATTATTCAATTTGATTATCCGTTAGGATTCATGAATTGCACTTAAGCTCACCAAAACACATGTACACACCTGAATATTTTTGTTACTATTTTATGATATCTGCCTAGATGTTTTAGTTTTCTAGAGCCAGTGTGCAATTGTATATCAGTACGTTTGTAGAGTTACCTTAAGTTGATGTTACGATATCTTAGCATTTGGTTTTTCCTGTGTTTCTCATTTCGAGAATTACCTCCGCGTTTCTTCCTTACGAAATTAGACTTATCGAGATCTCTTCTTAGGATAGGCTCACAAAAAAATGTCTATTTCGTTTAAAGAGAGTAGCATTTATGTCAAAGAGACTAGATTGCAGACTTTTATTCAGTATATCCTTCTTAGAATTGGTATGGGCATAGACCCTTGCCATGGTCTATGGTATTGGCCGATGTTGTGTCTGAACGAGTGTCGAGCACCGCGTCGTACTGTCAGTGCACAGGGCCGGGTTGTAAACAATACTTTTAGAGCAAATTTTTGATCATATAATACATATATAGGACATGTGAATTAAACATTTAATTGTTCATCCAACAATAAAAGTACTTGCAATTTATGTACACCATTTATGGCACATTTTTTTATTTATAATTGATCATTTTCGAAATCAGCTGTTATAAAAATATTATAACACTATTGTTCTTAATGAAGTATGCGCCTCGAAAGTGACCTCAACTTTTGTTTAAAGTTTCCTTACTGAAACGTCCATTCATTTTGACACCCTACCATGCCTTGGCATTAACAAATAACTTTAAAACATTTACCGATATTTGACATTCAAAATGGCCACCATCCCTTTGTTAACTCAATGATGAAATATGAAATTTTCTAATTTCGAAAACCTTGGTGAATATTTTTGTTACTCCAACGTCTTACAAGTGAGCTCCCCGAACTGGTATATCAGAACAGGTTTGTGAGAATTTGACTCTGAATGTCTATCCTCGAGGCGCATTCTACATCAATATAATAATTTACATTTATGTTTTTGTCAGTGTTCATAATATACTTACAATTAATCAGTTGTATTTGCTTGTTTAAGTCACATTCGATGTTCGATCAATGAGATAACGTCTTGCAAGGTGTCGTAAATATCAGTGTAAGAAGGTAAGAAAGTCTTGGCAGCAAAGGAAAGAAATCGTTTACTTATGATAAGTTTGAATACAAGAAGTATGTATTTTCATATCAATAAAATATGCAAAATTCTACAATTACCGTGTTGTATTTTTATTGCGTTTCAAGTATCAGGGTTTTCTCTCGACTGCACCAATGCGCAATTGATCATTTCAAACCATCGTCTGCCCTGACAGTGTGGAAATCGTGCAAAAACACAGTAGCAAGGTTGTACACATACATTAGGGTGACCCAAGCGTAGTGAAGTGATCTGTGAATTTGCTGTTGTTTCTAATCATTATATTCCATCGGAAAAGACTAAATATCGCCTGTCATCCAGCTTTGGTGACGTGTGCATGACGAGCAGTGTACACATACAAAAAAATAGTCAACGACGTAGTTGCCCTTTAATCTCCATTGATACTAGTGCAATTTTATATTCGTTTTTTGATAGCGGAAAAGTTTGAAAGCAGAAATTGAACTAATGTATCAAGGATGGAATTATAGAAAATTCTGGCATTGTGTAGGCAGTGGCGTGACGATGCAGTGCAGTCACGATTGATCTCAATCGCAATGAAAAGCAATCGTTTGATCACCGCATATTTTCATGGATTTAAACCTCCGGATTCGGATCAAATTGTGTCCAAGTGAACAAATACGTTAAATTCTGAGTCGGGATTCCTGTTGGTGACAATTCGACAGAATATTAAGAGGAGCAGCCGAGCACATCACAAGCTGACAAACAACATGATGTCGATGTTAGTACACGTGCTGCATGCAACATAGATGATGCAACTGAACTGGCTGACGATCGTTTTTATATCGGGGAAGCGCTCCTAGGAAGGCAAAATCAACGTCAAAAGTGACTTCCCCCCAAAAAATGTCAAGTCTGTCCCAGACAGAACTGTCGTCCCTTCCCCAGTCTAAATTACTTCAATACTTAGAACACACTAAGATGTAACTAAACATCTAAGGAAATGTCATCGGTTTGCAATCAGTGTAGTAGACCATTAGCACATTTCTCTGTTACTCGCTCAAAAGAGTACCACTGAGTCCGTAATATCTCAAGCTTAAATCTATGGTTGCCTCAGTGAGGACAGGGTAATGTAACGGTCACCATTATAATCACGTTTTGTCTTCTACTCAATGTTAATCACTAGTAACATTTTGTTGATTGTGTAGAATCAAGTGTACAAAGGGGTCACACACATAAATGAAATAATTTGTGTTACATGTATATATATATATATATATATATATATATATATATATATATATATGTGTGTGTGTGTGTGTGTGTGTGTGTGTGTGTGTGTGTGTGTGTGTCTATCTGTGTGTGTCTGTGTCTGTGTCTGTGTCTGTGTCTGTGTGTCTGTGTCTGTCTGTGTCTAGGTGTGTCTGTTTGTCTTATATATATATATATATATATATATATATATATATATATATATATATATATATATATATATATATATATATATATATATATATATATATATATATATATATATATATATATATATATCCCTGCAAACGCTGGAAATGCTGGACAAGGCCCCACATCACTAGCCCCGGCCAGCTACAACACCAGCAAAATTAAGGAATACCCAACTCATGTCTTTGTGGGAGAATGGGCCACCAAATGGGTGACCATTTAATGAAAACTGTAACTGTAAAATACATCAAACGGCCACTAATTGATGACACGCAAACATAGAACAAAACGTGTGACCTTACAATAACTAACCTACTTACACTTGTGATAAAATTAAAGTTTCAAAGATGAGATACATCAATAAGGCCACAAATTGGTGACCAATAAACTGACACACAAACAAATTTCCTTACAATTATTAACATGCTGATAACTGTGAAATACATTAAGTGGGCCACAAAATGGGTGACCAATTAACAGTCGAACAAAGAATTCACCTACATAGGTAACTCATTTAACCTTGCCCAAATCTTGTGGGCCCAAAGACGCCACGAGACACACCTTGTGTCGGCCCCACAAGAAGAAAGTCCACATCACTGCAGCCCCTGCGAACAGTGACTTGTCTTGATTGCTACGTGACCCGTACCGTGTTGATAAACTGGCAAATGAACTCTGACTCATGCATGTTTCACAGATGAATGCAAAATTTATACTAGCACGGTACCAGTGTCTAACTAGCAATAACTCAGCCATCCTACTTATATACTGTGCTTGGCTACGCTACCACCTTCTGTTTTATTGCAGCAATAGAGGTAAAGCCGTAACAATTGTAAAGTCTGTAAACTACGTTTTGTACTATATCTACAAACAAGTCTTGCTGACCCCCCCCCCCCCTCTTTGTATTACTACCTTGGGAAACGAGTCTGGTTGACCCCCCTCTTCTTATTACTACCTTGGGAAACAAGGAACAAAACTCGAATTGAGTAACTGTATTTCCTACTGTGGCTAAACACAAACCAAAGAGAGACTGGCTCTAAAAAACAGAGATTAAAAAAACGCTTTTGGAGGGAAAAATTCTCTCTGAAAAAGCCTAGTCAATCATATGGAATCACAATGCGTGGAATGCAAAGATAGCAAAAATAATTGTTAGCAATGTGAAATGCAATTTGCTAGTCTGGAGGACGCGCATAATGTGAACCTAAAGACTTCCTGTACTTTATAAACATATTTCTAGCCAGCGTCCTCCCCACCCTACAAAGCATATTTTTTCCTTATATGTTGTCAATTGAACATTTTCAGGGACATCAGATAATAAGCCAGAACGGCACAACTTACTGCAGCCCCTGCAAACAGTTACTATGCTAAACTTGGCCTTAAACTGATGACCTATATATATATACTTGTTTCACAACTTAACTGATTGTACCCCATGGCCATTTCGGCAAATAGACTTCATATGTCCAAAACCTCTGGATGATTGCTGGAGAGCCTGTTTTAAAAGCACTGATATTGATAAAGGAATGTTAAAAAATTGTCACACTGCCAAACCAGAAAACACAGCTGATTTCCCGATAAATTGACTCTACTTGAAAGGGGAAGCTGGCTTACAACATTTGACTCTGTACCATGCACGGCGCACAGTTGCTGTACTAAATCTGGGTCTTCAACTGGCAAGTAGATCCCAAACATCTGAAACCTCTGATTGGTTATTGGAAGGCTTGCCTTTGTAAATATATATGTGCAAGACATAGCAAGATAGATGAGCCATTACTATAACTTTGAAGTCTTATGTACAATAATACAGCTTCATATTGATCTAGAGAGGATAAACTTATATATCCTAAAGAATAACTGAAAACAAAATTATATGTCCACTTTATAAAGTTGATGTTGTTGATTGTTGCCTTGTAGCCCTAGTGTCTGATGCAGGATTTGAATATGCTGAGTGTCAAGTGGCAATGAAGTTAGCTGCCTTCTTCTTTTTGTACAGTTTTTTTTTTCTATGAGCCATGCCTGTTGGTGAAAACAAAGGGAAAAACTAGGCAGAAAAAGAATTCGACAGAGTTATTATTAGCTATTGCATAGCTAATAGGTTGAGTGGTAGACAGAATCAAACATGGGAAAAACATTAAAGGAGCCCGGGCAGTACCATGCTGACACTGCCTCCCACATATGACAAGCGGATAAAATGACACTGCTGCTGACCTAGACGATCCAGATGAGGTCCAGCTGCCGAAATGGCAGTCTTGCCTGGAGGACCGTCTCAGTGCAAAAGAGGATGGGACAAGCCTACACTATGACCTCTTGACCCCTGCCACAGGTGGCGCTGTATGAACGTTTGCAGGAGATAAAATTCCTTACTTTTGTAACTTCTTATATATATAATATATATATATATATATATATATATATATATATATATATATATATATATATATATAATATATATAATATATATAATATATATATATATATATATATATATATATATATATATATATATATATATATATATATATATATATATATATATATATATATATATATATATATATATATATATATATATATATATATATTGGAGAGGATTAAATAAACAAATTGATTGGTACACACTACAAACCCGGCTGTTTGGTCAGTACGTATTTTAATTAACTTGTGACACAACATTTCGCTCCAAAACTTAAGATGTACTGTATACAGGAAAATACAAAGATAGTACTGATAAATACATTTTGTTAATTGTAAAAAAATCTGCTTTACAAAACTTTAAACTGTTGAATTGCTTAGACAAGTCAATCGAAAATGAATTAATTTTTCGTCCTCGTTGCATTTTTCGTAAAGTTCATAACAAGTCAAATCCATTGTGTTCTGTACAATGCTGTTTCAAAATGCTATCCATCTTTATGTTACAACCACAGCTAAGAGATTTTAAAACTGCTCCTGTCTTCCTGAAGACCTGATTACAAAATAATACTTTTTGGCTTGTATTAATAAAATATTTGCTGAACCCCGGATTCCTAAAAAGTGTTCCTGAACATGACTTTGTAGATGGGGTGGCATCCAATTTGTTGGTTTACTTTGATTACTTGCAAGTTGCAAATTAATTTACAGTACACTCTTATATGCGATGATATTTTTATAGTGCATATCTCGACTTTACCCTAAAATATCTGTGGATGATATGTAGCAGTTTACGTTATTAGGATGGAGTGACATTGCTCTTCTTATATGATAAAAGTTCTCATCTCTTTGATATGGTAGCGAGATGACGTTTCTTAACATGAAGGTGTATGCCGTTTTCAGATCTGTAAACAAACGCAAACTTTGGACTCGGTGGCTTAGTCTTGTCGAGTGAGAATTCAAAACTATGTAAAACTAACATGAGCGTTATCTTCATCTCGTTCATGGCAAAGTTTTGACCAACGCAATTCCTGCAGAGAATACAAAAATAAGTTGTATTCCTATAACATCATTCTTATAAAATTCAAAAGATGCAGTGACTGGGTATCAAAACCGAAAACACAGTGAAACGTTTCACTAGGCATCACTAAAATTCTAAACAGGAAAAACCTTAAGATTGATGTATTAGGAATAGCAGAAACTCAAATATTTGTGCACGACTTTATGGAGCCAGACAAGTCTAATCTTTATGCACCACTCAATCAGATCTTACATAAAAGACATTTCGGTCTGGGGTTCTGGCCGATTCATCACATACCATACCCATATTTTAGTTTTTCAAAATCGTGAGAAGATGATGAATTAAGGAGATCTAATTTATATCCTGCTACTTAAAATTAAGTATTGACGCAATTGGCATTAACTCTACAGCCTTTGGAATGATTCGACTTTATTTCCAGTATGTCCACTAGGAGTACACTAACCTAATTCCCTACCACTGACGGCCTGTGAGAGAAGGAATCTATGGATAGAGGAACCTCATTAGGATAAGGGGCTGGGACACGAATTTAAGGTGCAGTGAGGGGTTGTTTGCTTCTCCCCTGAGAAAGTCGTCATGTCAACATAACAATCACTAGTACTTGCTTTGATCTCATCTCAGTATCAATGTTAGTTAAAAGTTCCGAGGAAATTTCAAAAGAGATCCTAAGTTCAATATTGGGGGCGTCTTTAGTGAAACGTGGTTGCCATTTTGTTTGGTTCTCATTGACAGTTACAAGAATCATGTTGTATTACACAAATTCCGACAATGAAGAATTTGTAAAGCTCTATGTACTTGTACATATCGACAGTGACATTGTACGATAAAGTATAGCGATTAACAAATACTGAGAGCATTTTAGGTGATAAATACAACAATCACACAACTTATTCTTAATGTTATTAATCAAAGAGAGACATGGAATTCGAAAGACGTGACGACCTAAATTTACAAACCTTGGACCAGCAGAGAAGGGCACAAAGGCATACGGAGATCTCTCATTGACGTTCTCAGGTAAGAATCTGGATGGATCATAGACATCAGGATTATCCCACACATGAATATTGTGATGAAGGGCATAAAAGTTGGTAGTGACAATCATTCCTATAAGAATTAACCAGTAAATCATATTTGAAAGTCATAGGCAACAAATTTCTTAATGCTGCCATCCATGAACAGAGATGTTGTATCCCCCAATATGTAATAATTAACCCAATATGTAATACTAACCCAATATGTAATAACACTTAACCCAATATGTAATACTAACCCAATATGTAATAACACTTAACCCAATATGTAATACTAACCCAATATGTAATAACACTTAACCCAATATGTAATAAAACTAAACTTGGGATATAATACTAAGGAAAATAATACAAAAAATGCCTAACAACCATCAACACGTCCCTGTGTAGCCAAAACACTTCAAAAAAACTTAAGATAAAAGTGGAGGCAATTATTGAGATCAATAAACTTGCAAAAAAGCTAAGAACGCCCAGGTACCCTAATCAAGCCGTCGTCGAGCATTTAAATTTTAATTTTAATTGTTCCTTAATTTTCATACAGCGGAAAATACCTGAAAACACACACATTTCTTATAATCATTTAGCAATACGGAAAGAAAAGTTTCACCATTATTGCTAGTTCCTGACCTTACAACAATCAGAAAATGACAGCAATGGTTAAAATTTTTCGCTTGTTTGTTTACATGCAGAACGCTTATGGCTGTCAACATTCATAAAACCAAACACAATTTATGGTAAATATGAAAGCGACTACCGATATATTAATATGATGTGTAATATCACAACATTATGGGCAAATAAACGGGAATATTATCCAGACATAAATGTTTCAACAGATTAATAAAGAGAAGAAACTATACATGATAGCTCTGAAAGGCTAAAGTGACCAACTTCGATTGAATGATAATACTGGCCTTTCGTTTATAAGGCTTACTTTATGGGGTAGAAAGAAATATTCATTTATCTATTTTTGGTATTCTCTCAAAATATGTGCCCCCACACAATATTTTTTGGTTAACTCAATATGTCATTAACGATCTATTTTGGATAAACTAAATATGTAATAAACCTTCCATGTAATTAAGTTCCCCAAGGAGAATGCATGGAAGATTTATTACATATTGGGTTAACCCAATATGTAATAAAGTCCACTAAGGAGAATGCATTGAAATTTTATTACATATTGGGTTAACCCAATATGTAATAAAGTCCCCATTGAGAATGCATGGAAGTTTTATTACATATTGGGTTAACCCAATATGTAATAAAGTCCCCATTGAGAATGCATGGAAGGTTTATTACATATTGGGTTAACCCAATATGTAATAAAGTCCCCATAGAGAATGCATGGAAGGTTTATTACATATTGGGTTAACCCAATATGTAATAAAGTCCCCATAGAGAATGCATTGACGTTTTATTACATATTGGGTTAACCCAATATGTAATAAAGTCCCCATAGAGAATGCATTGACGTTTTATTACATATTGGGTTAACCCAATATGTAATAAAGTCCCCATAGAGAATGCATTGACGTTTTATTACATATTGGGTTAACCCAATATGTAATAAAGTCCCAATAGAGAATGCATGGAAATTTTATTACATTTATTACATTACGATTTCCTAATTACATTTCATGAAGAAAAACTACATTGCATTAGACTTGAAGTGATCACCATGCATGATACAGATGACAAAGTGTTTACGTAAAACACCACAGACTCTGGCGGATGACTGGCTACTGGATTTTTTATCGATGGAATGAAACCGAGTTTACTTGGTTCACATAAAATTTTTGAAGTTGAACTAACTGTTGCAAATGTTACAGCTCTTCAAATGTTATATAAAAATTAAACTCAACAAATAAAATGGAAATATAAAAAGCTGGCATTTATATTATTGCCACTAGTACTCTATGTTCATTGGTTATTCTATGTTTTGCAGAACGTTTCATTTTGTCATATTGTATCATTGTTTGCAGACACATTTGTTGGCTTTCCTATGCCAAAATTATTTTAGTCGTCTCAGGCGCGAAACAGCCAGACTTAAGCTTACCACAGTGTATCTTTAGTATATCAACTTCACGGTCTCTATCGATTCCATAGTACCTCATTAATTAATGTTATGTACTTTGAAAACATACTCCATTGATATGTCACAAGCACTTGAAGGTTGAGACTCTAATTTGAAGATTGTGAAGAAATGTCCCGAGGATTGGACGTTGAAGTGATTTTGTATTCGAATGTACGTATTTGGCTAAATGCTATTACGTACTGGGCTAGGATTATATATTGGTTAGAATTTTATTACCTATTCGTTTTGTATTACAAAGTGGATCAATATTATTACTTTATTGGGTGAAATGTTCTTACATGGTTAGTATAACATATTGGGTAAAAAAAAAACAAAAAAATTTTTGAAAAATTATCAAAGTTTAGAAATGCTGCAGGTTGTGAAGGGGCGTGATCATGGTTGCTATGCATATTTTAGTCTTATTTTGGTCAGTATTATATCCCAAATTCATTTTTTATTACATATAGGGTTAAGTGTTATTACATATTGGGTTAGTATTACATATTGGGTTAAGTGTTATTACATATTGGGTTAGTATTACATATTGGGTTAAGTGTTATTACATATTGGGTTAGTATTACATATTGGGTTAATTATTACATATTGGGGTGATACAGATGTGACGTTTGACCCAGGGACTCTGAAGTCCTTTTGACTTTACATGTCATACGCTTAGACAAATGTCGTATGGTTCAGATAAATATGAACGATACTGTTAGATGCAGGAAAAGGTCAAAGGTCAGCTCTTGTTATCAGTTGGTTCTTGCGCAATGTATATCTACATCATCATTTTAATTGTAACAAACACAATACAGAAATAACGGGCGACGCCCTGACCATTAAAGTTTAATTTATGAGCAAAGGCCAATTTTGGTAAAAAATATTCATAAATGCTGGTAAGACAGCTTCAATATTTGATTTACAGGTCTTGGGGATGACCTTACTCAGATTTAATCAAAATGTGATGAAATATGCGAGTTTGTATTTTAAGGCAATTATTGTTGTTTATATCAAGCGTTTTGCCCAGTGTAGGGTATTATAACATTCTAAAATTGTGTGATATTCGTGCAAAACCATATATTACAGCCCTAACAAGAAACTGAATGCCCTATGGCAAAAATTAATTTGCCCAACTAAAGTGCTTTTAGCAGATCTGCATATCGTGGCTTTGTCTCTCATGATCGGCCAAGCTATACATTCATGTCTTTTGTAAGAGCGTCAGTGTAGCTGGTGAACTTGAATTTGACCAGACAACTGAGACAAGTTGTACGAAAGGAGTGTATATCCTTGAACGGTATTGCATGTGTGACGAAGTACGGCCAAGAATAAGAAATAAGCAGAGGCAATTGTTGGTATCAAGAAGTCAAAACTACTGGCCTGGTAAGAATGCTCGTCCATCGGGTAGATCGACTCGCTTGGTTATCTTCCTTGATATTGATGGCACTGGTGGAGTAATCCTAAAGCTTTCCTTGATACAAAGAGTTAAATATGGAACACTGTTCAGATCATCCCTGTAGAAGTAATTTGCAAAACTTTATTAATGCTATAACTTCTGGTATTACAAGGCTCATACATCGAATGTCGCATGCTCCATAACCGTAGTCGTCACTCGACTGAAAGTAGATCGGAACTATTGTCAACTTCACAATTTTGGGATTTAAAAATGTTTAAATTACATGTCTTGCATAGGAAATCCGGTGTTTAGAAAACTATGCATAAAAAATCGATAAACCACATAATAGTGATTTAAAGGGCCAGAAAATGCTAACTTTTGATGATTTTTTTATTATTTTTATTTCGTTTGTCAATAAAGTTCATATTCTAATGGTACTCCCACAAGAATGTTAAAACACCCACTATTTAGCTTGTCAACATGCGGTCTATGTGTGTAAAATGCACCCTTTTGTTTACATTTGAATTCTTATCCGGCCCGCAATTCACATGTCAACAATAATAATGTAGTTCTACACATTTATAGGCTCAGTTTACAAACTGAATACTCTGTGTATCAACATGCTTTGCGGTGTGGAACAAGAAATTACGGTTGACATTATAAGCAATAACAATAAAAATATCCTCATCATTTAGCATCACTGTTCCTTTAAATTTATCAATGCGCCATTAGTTGTATTTTTAACGGATTTTCGTCTAACATGAAAATAAAGCATATGATGGCCATTCGCAAATAAACCCAAACGTTTGGAGTGAAAACTATGTATGAAAGGCATGTAATAAAAACATTATAGTCCAAACTATTGATTATATACCCTCGAGCCAGGAGGCCATTTGCCCTCCTGACATCGGGCAAATGGTCACCTACCCTCAGGCAAATAGTAACTTGTTTTGGTCACCTACCCTCAGGCAAATAGTCCCTTGTTTTGGCTTTAAGATATAGTACAGCACATGTTAATGCACAAGTGCTGTCATTAACGAATTGATAATTTTAATGACTTCCACGTCATCAGAGATCATCAACTTGTCGATTTGACTCCTACAGTTGAATTCAATGCAAAGTGACACCTGATTTTCGTAACCAACCATTTTCCTAAATGCCAGTTGTCATTGTCCAAGGGTTGATGTTTAAATTTTAAGTCACCATACCACTAAGACAGCCACTCTTCCAACCAAAGTAACAATTATATCCCCCCCCCCTTTGAATGTCATAACTGTACAGTGATCTTCCCGTACTAAACTATAATTGAAACAATACCGACGCACTATGACCGAGAAAAATGCCTCCAATTTATCAATAAAACAGCTCTCCGGTCACGGAAATAAGTGAGCAAATAGGCAATTTTATGATTGTTATTGTAGGAGACTATCAACAGTGATATTATCGTCAGTATGTCCGCACTGGGTTTCAGTTGACTCAAAGTAACTTACTTGTAAATCAACAAAGAAGAGTTAACGGATGAAAGAAAGAAAATCAATGGATATATGAAAGTACCAACCATTCAATGTCAGTGTTTCCTTTTTTGGCAAAGAAGTTGTCAATTTCATCCTGACATTTCTTTTGGTGTTCTGGGTTTTTAGCAAGGTTGTACAGGCACCATGAAAGTGCACTGGCTGTGGTGTCGTGTCCTTCAAACATAAATGTATCCACTTCGTCACGGATTTCCTGATCTGTGAGACCTTTGCCATCTTCATCCTGAAGAAAGCAAAATCTTATTAGGTAGGATGTGCCTCAGGGACAGATACTCAGAATCTCAAACTTTTACTGTACCTTTCTGATCGACCTATCATCCATTAGAGATCATATTGAAGCTCTTAGAGTAAATACAATTTTCAACGATATATTTTTGTGCAAATTGGAATTTTTCCATGAACTTAACACGGTGATTACGGCCATTTTGAATTCAAAATATTTGTACATTTTGGTAATTTGTTTCTCTAGAACCAAACTTTGCACAATGAACCCTGATGTTTATTTTTGATTAAAAGGAGAATGGTTACAACCTCCTTTGAGAGACGTTTGAGAAAACGTTTAAGTCTTTCACTTTCGGGCACGTATACTACCTTGAAACGCACATTTTATCATTTTATAAAATCCTTTATTGGCAAAATCGCTACCTCGATACCTCTGAAAACTATCGAGAGGTAAAGGTGAGTGCTGCAGTTGCAGTTTAGTGTGTCGGACTTTTGTCTTATTTCGACTTTCTCAAATTCACAATGAATTTCTTGTAACATTGGGAAAAAAAATTTAGATACTTTTCGTATAAAAGTTACTGCGAAATTTATAATGAAGAATAAATGAAATTTATTTCAGTACTTCTTATTAATGGTTTTTTGCAGTTCGGAAAGTTCTTTAAAAAAGAAAGGTTTCAGAACAGATTCCCTTCAGGAAACTCTTGTCTACTGAAATGCTGCGTTACTAACCTTGGCTGACAGAAGTATGTCCAGAAAATCAATGTATTTTCGTTTTTGAATCTGTCCACCTTGCTGTTCAATCTCCAAAGCTTTCTTTCGCTTGTCAATCACTGCCATTGATTGGCTATGAAGTGAATGGAGTGCCCTGTAAAAATGTCTCCCATTTGAGGAACATTTGTAGATTATGTCAGCGTGATGAAACAGATTGAAGATCCGTGCTATTGTTAGATTGGCTATGTCATAGACATCCTTGATGTATGGATGAGAATCCCTGTGAGAGAACAAATTGACAAGTGTAACTTCTACAACATAAATTGAAATTATTTCGGTCAAACGACTTATAATACCGGTATAACAATATCACCGTTGGGATACAAAGCCATGGAGGTAAAGCATTGACTGTGATCTACAGTTTACTTTCCTCTGATATTGATAAAATGTTATAAACATTGGTGTGACTTGCATATTTGTACCAAAAAGATTCAAACATAGATACAAACATGTATGCATGCATGCATCCATACACATACATATGTAGTACGTAGGTGTATTTGTGCATGCTTGCGTGCATGCATACATACATATGTACATGTTTGGATACATACATACACACACACACACACACACACATATATATATATATATATATATATATATATATATATATATATATATATATATATATATATATATATATATATATATATATATATATATATATATATATATATATATATATACGCATGCACATATAACTAATATATATGCATGGATAAACAGGTAAACGTACTTTGCAGTCTGACATTTCACATCAAGACTGAATATACACTTCATTAGGCTATCAAGGGTCATCAAACTAATGGGATGAAACATTTCCATTGATCCTTCAGTGCACTGGGTTGACCATTTATCCTGAAACGTCAAAAGAAACTTTGAGATTGGCTATACTAGTATTTCAGTCAGGCGGTCACAGTAGTAACAGAGGAAACGAATTCAATTCAGAGGGTTTTGAACTTCAAGCTTGAGAGCTAAACACGCTAGCTATCATGTATATAGCTTGAGGCATTTTGATTGTAAAAGTTTACTCCGCTACAGCTCGCAACTGTACATGCGTGTGGCATATACTGACCCGTTCGTTTGGAGTTTGTGTTAAGCAGGCCCTAGATGCCTCGTCCCAACTTCGCGTCCGAAATAACAACATTGTCAACTTGTATAATTGTATCATAATATAATGAGATTAAAAACGGTACGCTCTAGTATTTAGTTGCGGAAATAAGACCTTTAGACCAATCATGATTATTTTACCGAAATATGCTTATTTTCATCCAAATACCTTCGCTTGCCATTTATAACCTCAGTAAAAAAAACTCACCACTAAGACGTCAGCACATTCTTTGAATATTTTTGCATATGGCTTGAGAATTTCAAAGTGGAATCCCGGTGACAAAAGCTTCCTATTTCTCATCCACTTTGGTCCTTTGCTAAGGAGCAGCCCATCTCCTAGCCAGGGTTTTACAAAGCCATAACTCCATTCATCTTTTGGTTCTGTTGTGAAAAAGTCAAGTATTAAGGTAGAATGCGCATCCGGGATATTCAGACTTTCACGTTATTACAATACTGAACTCACTATACTTGTGAGGGATCATTGAGAGGCTCTTGAAGTAAGAAATAATCTCACCATCCTAGCTTTTTGACAATCGAAAATTATATTTTTCCCCATAGAGATAACACAGAGGTGGCGGCCATTTTGAATTTCAAGTATTGGTAAATGACAGATTATTTATTTCTCTTGTACAAAGTTTTGCTCAATGATCCCTGATTGTTCTTGATTTTGAAAGAAAATTGTTGACAATTTCATAAGCTTTTTCAATTTTTCAAGCAAAATTTTATAAGTTCCATATACTGCCTTTATCGGCTTAACGTTTGGCCATAATCTCAGTGGTAAAACCAAACTCTCTTGGGCGTATTGCAATGCTTGCTCATATTCAGTTTTTCAAACAGCAAGAGAAGTGAAGTGCAAATATTTAAAGTCAACTACCAGTATATTCAAGTGTACATCTGCCATTGCAAGCAATGTTTTGACAGACGTGGACACATACGTATCCGTTTATGAGAGATTGATAAGAAACGCCCATACACAACAGAATCATGATAGATGACATTCCCCAAAATATACCTAAAGCAAAAGTACTACGAAAATATAGGAATTAATAGATTGGACAAGCGCGATTAAATATTTCCGTTTGAAGGTTTGAACACTGTTTGGTCGGGTCTGGCCAAATATTATAAATATTGTCACAAATGAAGCAAATGCGATGTGTATGTATAGCTAAGCGCTTTACAGCAAGGATGTTGAGTATATTAGCATGCAATTGTGAATTTCAACTGTATATGTGCGTTGAGCCTTCTGATTAGCGTAGCGTAACTTGCCTACAGGTAATTGTTTCCAACAAGACTCAATTATCCTCAAAAACGAACTTCTTCTGTGCCGCTTTTACAAAACCGATCAAGCTATTGCAACAATACTTAATCGGGGTGATAGAAAATAAAAACTGACGTGCTAAAGAAATGCAACATTAGCAATAAATGATCCTTGAAAACCTTGGTCATGCTTTGCTGAAGATACATACCTGCTGTTGATAACACAGCTTTAACAGTCATCGGATGTGCACATTCATACATTCCAACAAATGGCCCAAACCACAAAGGATACCCAAATTTGTACTCAGTGGTCCATTGAACACTTTTTTGTATACCTTCTTCATTGGGAGTCAACTACAAATGTTATCAAAAAGAGAAATTATTGATTCAATCGTAAAAAATATACGTTTATTTACTATTCAATTCTATCATAGGGAATACGACCTGGTCTGAGAAAGCAGTCGGAAGACGAAGTCGTCTAATACTTATACTGTAGAAGACTATTTTATTAATAAACTAATAATAGACAGTGGCTACATACAGTGAAGCATGACCCTGGCTGAGACACAGTGTAATATCGGTTTAAAGACATGTGAAATCAAGTGTCTAAGTTGAAAGTAGGAATGTTACTAATGAGGATACCGCGACATTGACACTATAGGCATTATCGGATAATATTATCTAAGTTATCTAAGATAGAGGCTAATATTAAAAGGATGGGGAAGAGGCAGATACCCGACATGCAGTTTTATCGGATAATATCCGATAAAATCGATAATATCGTCTAACATCTAAGTTAGAGTCTAATATTAGAAGGATTGGGAAGTGGCAGATGCCCGACATGCTGTTTTATCGGGTAATATCGGATAAAATCGATATATCGTCTAAAATCATAGTTAGAGTCTAATATTAGAAAGATGGGGAAGAGGCAGATGCTGACACGTTGTTTTATCGAATATTATACGATAAAATCGAAATATCATCTCACATCTAAGTTAGAGTCTAATATTAGACGAGGGGAAAGTGGCAGATGCCCGACATGCAGTTTTATCGGATATTATCCGATAAAATCGATAATATCGGGTCTAGGAGTCACGAAAACGGAACATTATTTGACAGTAAGACAATGTACTAATTGTGATGTGATACAAGAATATATTCGATATGATGACATATTTCTCTTCTTCAACTGAGGACTTTGGTATCCACAAGCCCATTCAAAATCTGAGGGATCACTACAAAGTGTGTTTTCTTCTTTCCAGGACTGTCGTCCACCCATCAGCTTGCTTGGCTAGGCAGCTGTATGGTCTTTCTAACCAACCAGTTAAGAGTGCCAATGCATTTTGCGAAAAGCTACAAATCCCGAAGACCAACCACAGCCATCGTTTCAAATTTTCTTGGCAAACGGAAATTGTGTGTTGCATCGTTCATGCCAGTCTACAAAATGGCCGGCCGGCACCACACAATTGAGTTTGATGCATTCTCCCGAGCCAGAGCTTTATTTTAGGATCTATTTTGTGAGCTTACCTAAGGTTTTATCATTTTTGCGCAGAGAGCATATCATTTTTACATTTTACAGTGCCTTCAAACCTTTCATCCCTATCACTGTGAGAGATGATTGTATGTGGTCGGTCATACCTTCTGCTAAATTACAGTCTATGTCTGCAGCAAGCATCTCTCCAGGAAGGCTAAAGAAGGCAACTCCAACACAACGATAGAATCTCGTTGTATTATGCAACACGACAAGGTGATAATCCTTTGGGTTACATAAGCTTAATCATGGTTGAACAATAGAAAACCAGTCCCGGTGAGTCCAGAGGTCGATGTACTGGAGGCCGCACTACTGGGGAATATATGTTGAAATGGACTCTCCCTTTTTACTTATTGCACTTTAATAGTTGCACAGGCAATCAAATGAACTTTGTTGAGTGTTTGTTTTTGCGTCATATTTCAGATTACGAAAATTCTTTATCGAGGAATAGGCTGAACCACTCATCCAGATTGTCCGCTAAGCCTTAGGAGCCTTCATCATAGTACGGGGAGGCCGGGGGCAGTGGAAATCGGGGGAAAGGGTGGGTTACAAATTGGTTATAACGATGGTTTATACTGTATGAAGTCAGGGAAACGATAATTGGATCCCGACTTTAGCATAATATGAGTAAAGACTGGCTTTCTGTGTCACTGTGACGCTTCTGGTCTCAAACAATTGGTAAATAGCCTACAGTCTACAAAAAGCAACAAAGTCGGAAATCATTATGATGAGATTGTAGACACATAACGTTGTACAACGTTCACTGTTTACAATCTCGTGATGACAGTAATTCAAAAAAGTGATGACAGTTACTTACCCTGTCGAGATGCCCTAACAACCAATGCTTGGGAGCTCCTGGGAAATCCGCGAGACATGTTTCGAAAAATCGTCGCCTTGACAACAGATATCTGAAATAACGAAGAGCAGAAGAAAGGCTCGTTAAGGATACTGCGACTACCAGCACAGTAATTAACGTTGCAGTGTCTAGTCGTTTGACATAATCGACAACAAAATCCACGACAACAGCCATGGCGAAGATATGACATGCCGAACGCAATGCGGTTAACCTTCAACTGGACCATTTTCATGCAAATATTATGACCTATGTAAATAAGATAACCCAGGCCGTGCATGTATTTGCATTGTGGATAGGGGCATGTAAAGAAAATTCTTTGTTTGCCGTCCTTGGATTCTTGAAACACCTACTAGTCAGCCTGCAAAAATAAAACGGAGAAAAAAACACAACATAGATAAATCGCATATATATTTTATGTCGAAAAAGTGGTGCAATTTTTTGTTACTCCAACATCTTACAAGTGAGCTCCCACAACTGGTAGATCAGAAAAGATTTGTGAAAATTTGAGTCTGAATGTTTATCCTCGAGGCGTATTCTACATCAATATCATAATTTACACAACATGTTTTTGTCAGTGTTCATAATGTACTTTTAATTAATCAGTCGTGTTTGCTTGTTACAGTCACATTTTATGTGCCATCAATGAAAGGTGTCAATAATATCGGTGTAAGAAGCTAAGAAAGTCTTGAAGGGGTGTGTCGCCTCCTTAACAGGAAAAGAAAGAAATCGTTTACTGTTGAGTAGTTTGAACACAGGTAGTATGTTTTTTCTTGCAGTTCATATCAATAAAATTGGCAAAATTCCACAATTACCGTATTGCATTTTAAGTGCGTGTCAAGTGTCAGGGTTTTCTCTCGACTACGCAAATGCGCTATAGATCTTTTCGCGCCATCGTCTGCCTTGAAAAATTTACTGACAGTGCAGAAATCGTGCACAAAACACAGCAAGCACAGATGTCCACATATATAAGGGTAAACCAAGTGCAGTAAAGTGACTTGTGACTTTGCTGTTGTTTCTAATAATTATATTCCCTCGGAAAAGACAAAATGTCGCCCGTCATTAAGCTTTAGTGAGGTGTGCATGGCGAGGAGTTTACACGATACAAAAGAAATAGTCAACGACGTAGTGGCAGATCGTCCATGTAGCCGACACGAACACGAAGTGTCTGTTACCGGCTACAGAAAACTATGAAAATTAGTAAAGAATGAGCTACAAATCACTATCAGTTTTAAGTTGCAGGTAGAAGAAGTCTGTGCCTTTGTTTAAAATACTATAAAAATAGTAGAAAGTGAACAACCAGCTGAAAGTTAGTTGAGGAGACCTTAACTGCATATCATTTGCATCTCATTGTCGGCTACATGGACTGTGTGCCCAACGACGTAGTTGCAGATCAGTCTACATGGACACAAGTGAAATGTTATGTTCATGTTTTGATAGCGGTAAAGTTTGACAGCAGAACTTTAACAACTGAATCAAGGATGGAATTATAGAAAATTCCATCATTGTGTAGGCAGTGACGTGACGATTCAGTGCAGGGACGCTTGATCTCGATCGAAAAGAAAAGCAATCGTTTGATCACCGCATATTTTCATAAATTTAAACCTCCGAATTCTGATAAAATTGTGTTGAGGGGAACCAATACGTTAATTTCTGAGCCGGGAATCCTGTTGGTGAATATACCTCAGAAAATTGAGCAGTCGAGCACATCACAAGCTGACAAATACCATGATGTCGATGTTAGTACACGTGCTGCATGCGACATACATGACGCAAGAGAACAGGGTGATGATCGTAATGATATCGGGGAAGCGCTTCCTGGGAAGGAAAAACCAACAACGACAGTGACTGCCCCCTAAGATGTCAAGTCTGCCCCCTAATTTTGGTGAATGGGGCACTAGGTGACCCTTTTAATGAACATGCAGAAAAGACACTGAGTATGTCTTGTTAACTTTTGTTGAATATTAGTCTCGATCTTTTTTATTTGTAAATGAGTTAAGAGGTCGAAAAGTAGCGGTATTAGAAAACACTTTGACAGAAATGTCGTCCCTTCCCCAGTCTGAAATAACTTCAGAACTTACTTAGAACACACAAAGATGCAACTAAACATCTAAAAAATGTCTTCGGTTTGCTCAGTGTAGAACACCAGAAGTACATTTCTCTGTTGCTGGTTCGAAACTGCACCACTGAGTTTGCAATATTGCAAGCTTAAATCTATAGTTGCCTCGGGAGGGTTATGTAGCGGTCAGCATTATAATCAACAGTTGTCTTCTACTCAATGTTATCACTAGAAACATTTTGTTGATTGTGTAGAATTAAGTGTACAAAGGGATCACACACATAGATAGAATAATTTGTTATATATATATATATATATATATATATATATATATATATATATATATATATATATAAGAAGTTACAAAAGTAAGGAATTTTATCTCCTGCAAACGTTCATACAGCGCCACCTGTGGCAGGGGTCAAGAGGTCATCGTGTAGTCTTGTCCCATCCTCTTTTGCCCTGAGACGGTCCTCCAGGCAAGACTCTCATTTCGGCAGCTGGACCTCATCTGAACTTTAACAATGGTAACGGTATTTATATATTTATAGATCAATATGAAGCTGTGTTATTGTACATAAGATTTCAAAGTTATAGTAATGGCTCATCTATCTTGCTATGTCTTGCACATAGATATTTACAAAGGCAAGCCTTCCAATAACCAATCAGAGGTTTCAGATGTTTGGAATCTACTTGCTAGTTGAAGACCCAGATTTAGTACAGCAACTGTGCGGCGTGCATGGTACAGAGTCAAATATTGTAAGCCAGCTTCCCCTTTCAAGTAGAGTCAATTTATCGAGAAATCAGCTGTGTTTTCTGGTTGGCAGTGTGACAATTTTTAACCTTCCTTTATCAATATCAGTGCATTACTGCTACTTTAAAAACAGGCTCTTCAGCAATCATCCAGAGGTTCTAGACGTATAAAGTCTATTTGCCTAAGTGGCCGTTGGGTACAATCAGTTAAGTTGTGAAACGATTATATATATTGGTCATCAGTCTTAGGCCAAGTTTAGCACAGTAACTGTTCGCAGGTGGCTGCAGTAAGTTGTGCCGTTCTGGCTTATTATCTGATGTCCCTAAAAATGTTCAAGCGACAACATATAAGGAGAAAGTATGCTTTGTAGGGTGGGGAGGAAGCTGGTTAGAAATATGTTTATAAAGTACAGGAGGTTTTTAGGTTCACACTATGCGCTTCCTCCAGACTAGCAGATTCCATTTCACATTGCTAACAATGGTGGTGGTGGTGGCGCTATTCTTGTTTCTGATGCAAAGGGCACTCTAGCTGGGGCTAATCAGTTCACGGGCAATGCTAACTCGTACATTGAATTCCCAAACAACGGTGCGTACTACACAAAATACTCTATACACATTCTAATGTACACCTACCCTCAAGGAACGTTAGGGCAAACTTTCAGCTTTAAACGAGACGGTCATGGAGTCCACATGCAGGATGGTAATAAAGAACACTTCGCGCATTTCCCTGTACGAAACACTCTAGCAGATATTATTACACCTCACTCATTCAGCGTGCACTACCATTGGTTAACACGACTCACGTGATATGTAAAAGAAGGTGGTGATGCCCTCTGCGAAGTTGATGATGCCCTTTGCATTTGATATTACATGGATGACGTCATTTTACTTAATGCGCATCCTTTCTGAGCATAACAAATTGTCGTTCGCTTGTACTTGCAGTCGGCAACTATGGCTGCGAACGTCATGCAGAACTGTCGGCGGCACAGTTAAACGATATTTTGATGCAAGTAAACAGTAAACGAACGAAAATGGCAACAAGGAACGCAATTTCTGTGTTCAGCGACTATGCGAGCAACAAATGTGGATACGCCACCGAGGAGATCGGCAAACTTTCAGCGGCAACCCTCGGCACTGACAACATTTTACGCTGAGGTCCGGACTCAGAAAGGCCAGCTGTACTCGAAGATGTTTTTATGTTTTTGTGTCTTTGCATGTTTGCTTGTTCGGTGTAATATAAATAATAACACATGAGAGCGAGGGCAATATCACTATTTCCCTGTAAGAAACACTCTAGCAGAAATTATTACACCTCACTCATTCAGCGCGCACTGCCATCGGTTTAAACACGACTCACGTGATATGTAAAAGAAGGCGATGATGCCCGAAATATTGACGATGCCTCGCCTACGGCTCGGGCATCATCAATATTTCGATCATGACCAGCATCCCTTGGGTAGGCAATAAATCGTTATATTGCCCTCGCTCTCATTTGTTATTATTTAACTGAACACCTGTATATACCAGACGCTTTGGAGGAGAACAAGTGGAATTTCATCGGAGCCAGTTACAACAACATTACCGGGCATGCCAAGTTGCGGGTAATGGATCATATGAAAGAATCGACAGATATTGGTGGATTTGAGCTGACAACCAATTATGAAGTCAGGATGGGTCTGCATATCGGTGACACTAGATATTTGGGAGCCTTATATCGTGAATGCAGGTGTGCAACAGAGAATTGTCGCAATCGGAAATCTTGAAGGCGGAATCAAGATGCAAGATAGGTATATCCATGTTGTGTTTAGGGTAGCTAAATACCTTTTAGACACTTTCAGATTTTTATTTTTTTCTCAATTGAACACGTCCCAAACGCCAATAAACTTTACATTTTCTGAAAGCCCTGATATAGAGCTATCCGACCAAGCACAATACACGGTCATTATTTGCATAAGAGTCACGTGACAAGCGTTTTGCTGAAGCTTCCAAAAACCGGTTTTTCCCGCCTTATGCAAACACGCTGCAAGATTTCCGGTTAGAATTTCTTCATTGACAAGCCTTGACAATATCCTTCAAAACTGTGTCTGCGATTTTTTCCCGGAGGCTCCATTTAAATTATATGGCGTGATAATTAAAATTCCTTGAAAAGCACCTTCATCCAACACCTTTAAGAGCGCATTAAAAAAAACAAAGGCATATAAAGAAAATCCCAGACACGGTTTTGAAGGATATTGTCAAGGCTTGTCAATGAAGAAATTCCAACCGGAAATCTTGCAGCGTGTTTGCATAAGGCGGGAAAAATCGGTTTTTGGAAGGTTCAGCAAAACGCTTGTCACGTGACTCCTATGCAAATAATGACCGTGTACTGTGCTTGGTCGGATAGCTCTATCTAGTCAAAGTTGATATCTTTGCTATCAAGTATGTTCACAATAAGACGTGCGTCAGTTTTCTTGAGGCCATGGCTCACATAATTAGAACAAATATGTGAAATTAGGGATTTTTGCTCAAATTCATCTCTAACAGCTTACTAAACCAAATTTGCGGAGAACCTCTTAATATTGCGAGCGTTCATGGGCACGATGTAGCAAACACCTCACTAATTTAGGTAATTTTGCCATGAAATGTGAAACTCAATGCATCGGATTGAACTTCAGAGGTACTTTCACTCATTGGTAATTGTCAGGTTGAAACATATGATGGTGTTGCAAAGTGTCCAGCATTGATGCATTGTTGTATAATAAAATATATTACGTCGTGACTCCAAGAGAATTTTGTCGAGAGCACTTTGGTAATAATCTCAAAGAATTTTTTTTCTCTCTAACTAATAACATAATGAAAAGACATGACGACAGTCAAACGGCTATTAATCACATATGATGTTACATGACTGTGAAACACTATACAGTCTGTCATCAAAATGTATTATTAAACTAATGTGATTTCAGAAAATTTCACCTCAATGGTTTTCTTTTCCAATTGCAGTCACAGAGCACCCTGTAATCAACTGTCCATTGGACCTATCGGCATCGACCTTCATCGATATCCCTATTACGCCAGCGACATGGCCTGTACCTGTTGCCACTGATAATACTGGCGCTATACACATACGTGGAAGCCATGAGCCTGGGAGCAACTTTTAAATAGGCAGTACAGTTGTGTATTATGTGGCGTCAGACCCTTCTGACAATATTGCACATTGTTCATTTACCATAACTGTGGAAGGTAATTTACATTACGAATTTAAAGAGACCCTTTTCTTGCATATACTGTCGTACCCTTGCCTTCTTATCGGAGGAGAGTTAAGGTACTTCGACAACAAATGTAATAAGTGACAGGCATTAGACAATACAAACCAGTCTTGTCAAAGTGACATTGTAGGAATTCATCAATATCATACATGTGTGTGTCTGTGATTCTGTTTAATATTTAAACTCTAAGGCCAGAGAGAAAAAAAAATCTTGTTCATCGGATTTTTTGGACCAAGTTCCAGGAGCGGCGAGCGAAATTTTATTTTTTTATTTTTTTTTAGGCCGAAGGTAAACTCGGTTCTCTGGCATTTTTGCACAGATGCAGACAAGGCAAGATAATTGTTTCCCTTTTTACCAGAAATATCTCAGACAAGAAACACTGATACTGGTAACTGAATTCAATACTATATTTCCCAACAATAACATAGTGTTTGCACAACATATTCTGAGTATTTCAACATTCTCTCAGAATAAACTGAAATGTGCAGCAAATCACTGAAATCCAACAATTCAGTATTGTCCTTTAATATTGTCCTGGTGGGACCTAGCATCTGAGTTTTTTCATTTTACTTTGACCCCATGTTTTGGCATCTTTACCACTGTCTCTACACATTTTACACAATGGTCTAACAACACTGTACTGTGATCGGAGTGAAGTTATATAGTCATCATTCAGAAGGCTGTCTTGTACTCCACAATAGAAACAGCAAGCTTCAACTGATATCTTAACATCGACGCAACCATGTGTATTGTCATTGTCGTAAATTTTTACACTTTCGATGCAATTTTCATTCAATAGGATGCACCGTCCATCTACTGTCACGATCTTGTTGAACAAATCACTGAACGTAATATCAGGACAAACACTAAATAGCGTCTTTGGAACTAACTGTTGGCCATCACGTCGAATGTTGGCGATCAAATTAATACTCATGAAGTGACATGTACTAACCTTTACAAAACAAGGAAATTTCTGGCCAAATCGACCCACTTTACGCCGTGATTCGTCAAATTCAGACGTCACAACAACGTGTTGGCGGTCAACTATTAAAAGTCCAAACACATTCAAAATCCCGTGCCCGCGAAAACCCGACAAAGCATGAGAGAAAATGCCGAGAGAGTTTGACCGGTTGACCTCGCTGTTAATTTTATGCAGGAAATTACAATAACAATGCTTGGTCGAATGACGCAGTGCCTTGAGGGTGGGATCGCCAGTGGTATAGGGGGAGGAGTACCTTCCCGATGGTGATAAGTGGTGCGGATTACCGTCGCCTAGGTGACTGGCGTTGCAAATACCTGGACTGAACCCACGCGTGGACTGAACCATTTGGTTTTTTTGGGTGTCGATGGTACTTTGACAATAAAAGTAAAGATGCACAGATATCGAGTTTATTGTCTTGTTTATGAGCGGCCAGTATTTCCAACAGCATGAATTACGTGCATTTGCCCTAGAAGAAATAAATAATTTCGAATAAAACATCGCGAATATAACCACATTCCTTAAGCTCGACGTACCCCAAAGAACCATGAAATCGCCCGACTTTCGATTGAAGAGATGAGTTTTGCCAAACCGCGTATACAGAAAAAGTGGCAGATGACTTTATTTTTAGAATCATAGACAGTATAGCGAGATGTAAAAAATGTGAAAGAGGCTCCCATCTAACTATCCTAAATGTTTTTGTGTCGAGTTTGTGTTTGATTCGTTTCGAAAATGTGTTCCTACATTCTTATCCGATTGTGTGTGTTAATAAAAATGTTTGTTTCGCTTGGATATTTGTAGAGAAGTTTGGATTAGTGTGTACGGTAATGTTTTGTTTGTGTGGGGAAACCTTATGGCGAGACGCAGCCGGACCTATGTTGTTACAAAAGTTGATAGAGTCGCCCTTGACGCTTGCGTTTCGAAACCCGGTTGTGGTTTCTCATCAGTCGCGGTGTAGATTCTTTCCTTAGTTTGTGTTTGTGAAAATTTATTTTAATGCATTTTAGTGGTCTTGCTTTTCGATTAGCGAGGCAAGTATATTAATTTTTGGTCACGTTGTGAGTCCGTTTGGTGGTTCGGTTTGTTTGTTCTATGTTTCTTTACTTCGGTAAATTTTGTTTTGACTGGTGTGTCTTTTAGATTTTTGCGGAGGTTTGTGAATTTTTAGGCAATAAGTACCACTGGGGGTACGGATTTTATGTTTATTGGATCAAGATACTCACAAGTATCCTGGTTGATGTGCTTGTTCTCGTACATTTTGATTCATAGTTCGTTTACTTTGTTTACTGTTTGTTCTGGCTTGTTGTGTATAATACTGAGTGTTGCGAATTGCCTTTCGCATTCGAGTACGTAATCGTTTGTGTTGACAATGACGAAAACCCGACCCTTGTCGAGGGTTTTTTTTCCCCGAAATTTGTCTATTGTTTGCAAGCTGGTTTATCGCGATTCTTTTAGCACGCGACATGTTTTGTTTCCTTGTTTGAAAGGGTATCTCTAGAAGTGCGAGTTTAGCAGCTTCAGATAGCTTTCAAGTTTTTGGTGTTTGTTGTTTGTGGAGCCCAATTTGACTTTTCTTTGAATTTGTGTTGTTGCGATTGTTTGTGTCTCACGATGTAGCGTAGTCACATTTTACGACTTTATTTGTTGAAATCCTGAGGTGGTTTTATTCTGTTTGGTTTTGTTGGCGTCCGAATTAATTTTAAGGCCTTTGCCTAGTACTATTTTTCGGAGTTTCATAGTTTGAGCGATGATAGGTTGTTGTTGAATTTCATGTTGTTGTCGGCTTTTCTTTGGAAATAGCTGATTTATTTCCACGGCCATTTTTTCTGTCACGTTATTTTTATGTGTACGATTTTTGTTATTTGTGTGTTCTATGTCATTTTATGGGTTTTTTTTGGGTAGTTCTCTTTTTGGAGTGTTTGGTGGCCCTGAAAAGGGCCGCTTGGTATGGGTTTTTGTTAGCGCTTGGCGCGTTTGTTTTGGCGATGAGCCTATAGCTTTTTTATGCTTCTTTTCGCCGATTCGATGTGCTTGGTAAGTAGGTGTTTGCCGCCTTCTTGTCACTGTGTGTGCGTACATGGACAGTCTGCATAGCCCTTGAATGTGGTCTCGATTTTGATCAAACCATGGAGGTACCTCCATGATCAAACTTACAATTTAGGAGTATATATCAAAACTGATAAATGATTTATGTTTCACATGGGTTCACAAAAAGTTTCGCCCCGGTGTTCATTTTTGGCCCAGGAATTCCATCTACCCACCCTTTACAGAGTAGTAAGCTTATGGGGCAAGTAAATATGGATGCGCCGGTGCGATTCAACGATCAACCTCTATATCGCATCGAAAGTCAACAATTTTACGGCACGGACTATGATTTTATAAGTTTATACACAGTCCCTCGTGGATAGAGAGACTGTGGTTTATATAAAAATTATAAGGCGCGGGGTATTATATATTGACTGATTACTGTAGCTATAGATAGGCTACATTCAGGACGGGCAGCGACGGGCAGTAATTAGAAGGCAAAACCACGGTCCCTCCACAGAGGGACCGTGGCAAAACAGGTGGTTTTCACCGTGGGCAGAACTCGGTGCAATGATACTGAACATTAATAGTTAGCCTGTCACCTTGAAGGTAATGCTGTAGGTGAAACAAGTAAGCTTACTTCAAACGCACGATGGTACAAACATTCCTACCTCCATGGTACAAACAACACCACAAGTGAAACGTACACATAGAAATACACGCGTTCCTACGTTGTGCCCACCCGGGCCACGCGATTAAAATATGACTGATACTGCTGGATAGTGTTAATTGGGTCGGTAAACAGTCAATTAATAGTTTAATTGACTACCTGGGTGATTGGCAGGTCGTGTCCAACGACGCATATGCAAAGCAGGCCAAAAGACAAAAGCCCCCAAAGTTATTGACAGCTGGCCAGGGGTCACCATGAATACGTAATGAAGCTTCACTACGCAGAAACTGCGTAGTCAAGCCCTTCTTAACCGGTCAAACTCTCTCGGCATTTTCCGGCATGGTGTAGGGCGCCACCAGCGGTTATACTAAAAATATTTGTAATGCGGAAGTAAGAATTTGCAGCGATCAAAAAAAAAAAATTTCCAAATATGCCAAATAGAAGCGGCGATTCCGATGAACAATTTATTTTTTCTTCCTGGCCTAATATATGTTTATTTTTCACGAAAGAGAGTAGTGCATAAGACTTACAATTATCGCTATTCACTAGTCTGTGTTGTCAAATTGTAATGAATCTTACTGAGTTGACAAGGTCATAAGCATTCTTTTAAAACCCTGCGTGTTAGCTCGAGTTATTTCTCATTGAGTTACACGCAAAGAGCTACAATATCTTAAGTTTTTTCTTTCTTAATCACCTTCTACGACTCCTGCTAACCTTAGTGTCCTCTAGAAAATAACAAAATATATAACTTAGGGACTGGTCGAAATTACAGGGACGAGGGCCGGTGCTTTTTTCGAAATGACACTTCACAAAAATAGTGATCCTCCTGACATGTAGTTTCTCACTTGACCTTTGAACTTTCATTAGGTACTGTTTAACCTTCTCAAATGATCACTTTCATGCAAGGTCTGAAGTAATTCGTTGAAAAAAATCGCATTTCCATAATAATATGTTTATCAACTACTTGAAGTATAATTGACTATTCAAAAATCAAAAGGGAAAATATCTGTTATCTTTATCTTCATTCATAGTTTTTGACAAGATTGTTATTGTTTGTCAAAGACTTACTATAGCCTAAAAAATCAATATTGAAGACCATTCATATATAAGTGCAAAGATATAGCAAATTTTGCAGTATACTACCATAAGAAATCAAAATGAACATTTTTAGGTAACATACCAAATTTCTTGTTCATACATGCACTTTCAAAAGCTTTATTCTAATTGCGTACTTTTATATCAATTGCCAATCATTTATAAAAGTGCAGATTAAGCTGGTTTAGTATAATAAAAATGTTTTATGGTCTTCTCAAAGATATCAATTTATAAGAATCTTAACGGTGAAATTCACTAATCAAACACTTATGAGCTTATAACCACCCTATTCTAATCAAGTACATTTATATCATTTAGCAAATAATATAAATTCACAAATATTGATAGTTTTATATTGATTAATAGACCATGTAAGCTAATTAACAATTTCGATGAAATCCAAAAAATAAATTTCTTTTGCGCATATGCACTTTTGCCTCCCACTTCATGCACATTACATTTACGTAAATTATATAGCATATAAATATATAGACAAAGCATGTTGTGTAATGGATATTGTCACGCGTTTGCCCAATAGACTACCGTGTATTATGATGTGATATTTATGGACGAAGCACTACATCTTGCAAGTTTATATATCATAGAATGACCTTCCTGCAACGGCTTTTACGAAATTTCATGACTTAAAAAATGCCTAGGCAGAAGGGCAACCCATCCCCCCTGCCCCCTCCCCCCAAAAAAATAAAAACAAATCGGCCTTCCCTCTTTAAGTTCTGTCCATATGTGTTATGTTGCTGTAGCTGTTGCTATGGAGTACTATATAAAACACTTCACACGCGTGAGCTGATGTCGCAGCGATGTCTGTCTGTATGTATATTCGTCTGACTTTTGATGCTTTATCTCTAGAAAGGCCAACATAAAAGAAATGAAATCTGGTTCATATATTGTCATCAGGAATCGCAAGTACTATTTAATTTTCTAGGGAGTGTGGCTTCCGAATTCCGTGTGAATTTGTATAATTAATGAACTAAGAAAAAACGGATATACATTGACCTCGGCTGCACAAGAGTTGATGGGATTTGCTACAAATGCTGATCACACTAAGATAAATAAGCGATAAAAGATGTTCAAGGGGGACATGACAGTTAAAAAATAACTGCTTTTAGCTCATTCTTTACTGTTTTTCATAGTTTTTGGTAGCCGGTAACAGACACTTCCTGTTCGTGTCGGCTACATGGATGATCTGCCAAAAAATGACGCTTTCACGCAATCAGTGAGAATCTGTTCTTATTCTCACCGCTGAATCATCAAGACTCCCCATTCATTGGCAAGAATCAGAATTTCAATTCTCACTGTACTTGGTGATAATTTCCAATCTCACCGGTGAGAATTTGTTCTCACACTTGAATCTCACACTGTGGAATGCCAGGTCTATGACGAATAAAATCGCTGCAGTTTGTGATTCGATTCTGACGAATCAGACTGATATTTTCGTACTCACAGAATCATGGATTAATGAGAAAAACGGTGCCCTATAGTATATGCCGATTTCAGCTCTTCTGTGGATGGATATGTTACTCACCATGTGCCACGTAGTAAACTGAGAGGTGGTGGTATTTGTGTTGTGATTAGACCTAATGTAAAAGTCAAGAAGAACAGTCCACGAGTGTTCAAAACATTTGAATATATGGATCTGAATATTCAATCAAATAATGAAACTATTCATTTGATGGCTGTATATAGACCACCATATTCGCCGAAAAATAAACTCACTATTTCTCAGTTTTTGATTGAATTTGGAACACTTTTGGAAAGTTCAATACTATCTCCCGGTCATTTAGTCATAACCGGCGATTTCAACATTCATGTGGATGATCCAAACTGCTTAGATGCGACAAAATTCAAAGATCTTTTAATGTCATTTGGACTTGTACAACATGTCCGTGGATCGACCCATAAAATGGTCACACACTGGATTCGGTGATCACCCGTGCGGCTGATATATGTATGTCCAATTTCAGAACTGATTACTGTCTACCATCTGATCACGCGGCTATTCATTTCACGTCAAATATTGTCAGGCCATGCCCCTCAAAAACTGTGAAACAACACCGAATATTAAAGAACATTGACCTGAATCGATTGAAGGATCTGGTTACGACATCAATCAAATCATTGGATGACAACATGAATGTTCACGACTTGGCCGTTTTCTACCGTACTACGCTTACCAACGCACTAGATGAACTTGCCCCATTGAAAACCAAAGTCATGCGTGATAAACCACGAGCTCCATGGTTTTCCAATGAGCTTCTTGATGAAAGGAGGGTTTTGAGATCATTGGAACGTAAATTTCTGAAGAGTGGCTTGGAAGTTCATAGACAGTCATTCGTGACCGTCAGGGCATTGTATAATATTCATCTTAATGAATGTAAAGTTGCATACCATCGTAACCATATTGAGAATGCTGACTCTAGATCTCTGTTTGCCATTGTTGATGAAATTGCAGGTGGTAAAAAGTCATCAGCGAATATTTTACCTGAAATGGAAACTACCTTGATCCCAGATGCGTTTGCAGATTTTTTTGTTCGCAAATCTCTTTGATTCGTTGGAGTCTCGTCAGCAGCAGCCCTTATGATGACGTTTCGACACCTTGTCAGTCAAAGTTGATGAATTTTACTCCATTGACCATAGCAGATGTTACTCGTGTTGTGAACCAGATGTCGACAAAACGTCGGCAATTGATCCTATGCCTACTAGTCTAGTTAAGGATTGTATTGAATCTCTAGCGCCGTTGTTGGCGAAGATTGTTAATGAGTCATTCGCGAGGGATACCTTTCCACAAGACTGTAAATCAGCCATAGTTAGACCTCTTATTAAGAAATCCGGTCTTGACCGAAACGAACTGAAAAACTACCGACCAGTATCTAACTGTCTGTTTCTGGATAAATTTATTGAGAAATGTGCACATATACAGTTCACAAAATATCTTGGTGAGAACTCCTTGTTTGGCAGATTTCAGTCCGCCTATCGTGAGGGCCATAGTACTGAGACGGCACTCCTCCGAGTGCATAATGTGGAATCTGTGTTTTATCACAGATGTGTTTTGTGATTACACCTAGCTATCTGCCTTCCTTACATCTTCACTGTCATCCCCTTAGCCAATCGGCTCTTCTACCCATGACTGTTATCAATCCTCCTTCCCAGCCAATCAGCCACGTTTGCACACGACACTACATAATCAAGCCTTTGTCTCATCGCTCCCATTCATTCATTCATTCATTCATTCAGCCGCTGGGTTCATGCCATACCAGCTCAGCCTATTACACTACGTCCGGAATCGTTTACGATCCCTTCCTTCGAACAACCATGCCGGCCAAAGGACGTCCAAAGACAGCCAAGAAATCTGAGTGTCCGAATGCTCAGCCTGCTTCGAGACCCCGTGCTCAGCCCTACACAAGACCGGCCACTGACCTTTGTCCCGCTCCGCTGCCTGTGTACGTTGGATCTAGCTGCGAATACGGAGCATGCCCGCGGTACTAACGTATTATTACTCACAATCCTTCTGATCGGCCTCAGGTGAATGACAGTCCTGGCATTCAAACCGAGTTCAGAACCAGGTCTCCTCCTAAGTTCCATTGTCTGCAATGGTTCCTTCTGCCAGCATTTCGTCGGGCAGCGTCCCAAGCCAACATTCCAGAAGATAGTTATGTAACACTTCCATAAACATAGCTGCAAGACTCGGTCAACACGATATCCAATATCCTGCAACAGCAACTTCGACCAGCGGCCACTAAGTCACCTATGAACTCTCTGACGTCACTTCCCGAAGTTCCACTCCGGAACGTAAACAACACAATCCAAGATGGCGGCGCCCTACGTTCCAACAACGTCGATGTCATCCCCTCCTCATCGTCACGCGTCATCCAACACCTTGCTACAGACCCGCGGAACGCCTTCAGAAAGCCTACCACATATCGAAATGGTGTCTCCATCGATTCGTCGCGATATCCTGGCAGGAAAGGATGGGAATCTTGCCTACTCATTCCCGGCTATGGTTCAAGAGACGGACTTCTGCTGCTTATCCACACCTTCAAGCCTACGACCTGCATATTTCCATGCGTACATGAATGAACATACATGCCACTGCCAGGCAAAAGACGACGCTCACGAAGGCTCCATCGACATGGGCACGTCCTCGTGTTCAAACCATAAGTCACCGGACTCATTACTTTGCTATAAATATCTGGCATCTTCCAGCTCGTCAAGCTTTGTACCAATTTAAAAAGTACTACCGCACGTCGGAACAAGCTGCAGGCCGACTACTGCCCAAAGACGTGGGACTTTGGCACATCTTCGAGTTCAACCATAAGGTATCGGACTCTTTTATTACTCTGCCTATTTCCGACATTTCTAGCTCGTCTGTACGTTGGACAAGTTGCAGGCTGACTACGAGTAACCATAGACTGACTTTGCTTGGCCATATACCGCCCATGGCGATGTTTTCCTGGCCTATGTCGAGCCCGGTTTTTCTGTCACGTCCGACCGCTCAATCCGACCCATCGTACCAATCCAGCGCCAGCTCCGCATCCGCAAGAATTTCATAAGCATTATTCAGATGACTGCGGATCAACAGGACACAACAGCCAGGCGCCGTCAAGAAGCGAACGTAACGACGGCCAGAGTGTATACCACAGTGACTCCAGACTCTGTCGACCTGCCTGTTTTGGTGGCGGGGCCAGAAACCTCATCGAACCTGATGTCATCAGTTCCTATCACGTACATCGTATCACGTCCAGCAAGAATCGACAAGAGGATCAGTTGACTGACCGACGACTATATCAGTTTCCGTTTCAGATTAGTAATTAGTCGTGCGTAGCCCGTCATAAGACAGCTTGCTGCACAGGGAAAACAACGGACCTTGACCCTGTGACGTCAAACAAACTCAGTCTTAGGACCAAAGATGGCGGCGCCCATGGTGTCAAGTGGCCCCATCGTCACTCACTTTATGTCGAACAAAGATCACAGGCGACTATTTAAGTAACATCTGCATGATTTCAAGCATACTAACGAGTCCTTCCGACCGGCAGTTCACAACGATCTACACACGGCCTCACTTCCTGTTTGACTAGCATTTCCTGTTTGACTGAAAGCGAAACAAGGTACAGTTTCAATTCAAGACTCAATCGAGTCAAGACTCTGTTTACGCGGTCAACCAACAATGACTAGCATTTTCTCCGAGCATGTAAATATGCGGCAGCTTAAGGCTAGCCCTACCTGATGAACTTTCAGACTGTTAAGCGAAGAGTTAGATGCGTATCAACATGACACTCCTGCGTTTGCGGACAATCAAGTCTGACTAGCAAATAAATTCAGAGCATACATATGCGGAAGCTGAAGGCTAACTCTCTGTAAAGCATCCTATCGGTGGCCTACTTAACAGTCGTCTCACCAATCGGACGTACCTGCTCCCAGCTACCTATTGGATTTTACAGACCAGTTTCACCTGTCAGTTAATGTGTCACCAAGCGCAGCTGCTGGATGTCACCTGATGATCTCTCCTTACTTCTACCTTGGATTACGCTGCGGTGCCACAAGAAAGAACCAACAAACTACAGCTGGAGATCGAGAACGACCGGTCATTCTATATCGCCTTTCAGACTGATGTTTGCCATCTCGTTGGCATGTTCTGTCTGCTGGGGTGGACTTGGCAATGGATCTTGCTGCCTTCGTTTTTTGTCTTATACTACGACAAGGCCATGACTTACCTTTTACGTTGAAATTACTACTTATTAGTAGTTCAGTTTTGCTAGCATTCGCCTACTTGTCGCTCGTTTATTTACCTGTTTGCAGCTCATGTTACCTGGCTCTCTTCGGCTTGCATGCATTATCGTGCCCCCCCCCCCTTTTTTAGCATGTCGACTTAGCCATCCTGCACAAGCGTTTTCCCAGCTTTGCATGTATTGCGCAGTCTGCAGTCTGGCCTTACATGCGGCCCACGCAATTTGCTCTTCATACAGCGTAGCGATGTTTTTCACGTTTCTTTTTCCTTTCATTTTAGATGCACCGTTTCAAACTACTGTGTCACTCCCTGGAAGCCGACCCCTGCAGCTGCACTTGTCGGCAATCTCACAAGCATCCCAGCGAAAACATACGAAAACAAAAACATTTGCTAGACCCATGGGTACCTTACCACAAACCGCATTACGGCATCACGTCAGCAATTTGACTTTGCGGATTGTACAGTTCACATCAGTGTGACTGGAGTAACATGCTTTCTTTCAGAACACTTTCACTTTCAAAGCAAAGGACTACATACTTCATCCTTTGCCATTTAGCAGTATTACAGTTTTTTAGTAATGTCTCATAAATGCCACTTTTTTCCCACATCAGTTTCCTCATTTCGAAAGAACTGGCATTTAACGCTGTCATGGACTTCACACTTCGTTCGACCAGCAACATGCCATTGTAGAGGCTTTGCTTCGCATGCTCGGACATTTTGCCAGTTAACAGCGACGTTCCGCTTTGCCTGATCCGTTCACTGCTCTACAGGGAAATCCCAGACCACCTTTTAGGTAGATGGTCTAGCAACTGCCACCGACTTACATGTACATAAGAACATCAGAAATTTCCCTGCGTCACACTTTTCAGCGACGTTCCACTTTGCCTGATCCGTTGACTGCTGCTCTACATGGAAATCCCGGACCACCTTTTAGGTAGACGGTCTAGCAACTGCTACCGACGTACATGTACATCAGAACATTAGAAATTTGCGCCACGCCTTTCAACGGCTAGCCTCCTTACTGTGTGAACACTCAAACACTTATCTACTGCGGTCTTGTCGTTTCTTCAAGTCTGCCGTATTTCACCGCATCAACAGACTCACACGTTTACACGTTTTGTTGTGTTCCATGTCTGCGTTTTGCCATCTGGACTCACTGGGTGCACACTCAAACACTTCTAACGGCTGCCTATTCGTCATGCAAGTCAGCCTCATTCCATTGCATTATGACTCACACGTTACATGTCTCATCGTGTTTCACGTCTGTGTTCTGTCACCTAACGTTCCTACATGTACGTTGTTTCCACCCGGGCTCGCACAGTTTACCTGTCCCCCAGGACCCCCTCCCCCCAAGCCGTATCATCACCACGGTGATCCCTTGGGCGCGAGAACCTTGTCTTCGTTCCATGTTTCCACCCGGGCTCGCACAGTTTACCTGTCCCCCAGGACCCCCTCCCCCCAAGCCGTATCACCACCGCGGTGATCCCTTGGGCGCGAGAACCTTGTCTTCGTTCCATGTTTCCACCCGGGCTCGCACAGTTTACCTGTCCCCCGGGACCCCCTCCCCCAAGCCGTATCACCACCGCAGTGATCCCTTGGGTGCGAGAACCTTGTCTTGTTCAATCCACGTTTCCCCCTGGGCTCGTACAGTTTACCTGTCCCCCAGGACCCCCTCCCCCCAAGCCGTATCATCACCGCGGTGATCCCTTGGGCGCGAGAACCTTGTCTTCATTCCATGTTTCCACCCGGGCTCGCACAGTTTACCTGTCCCCCGGGACCCCCTCCCCCCAAGCCGTATCACCACCGCGGTGATCCCTTGGGTGCGAGAACCTTGTCTCCGTTTCATCATGTTTCCACCTGGGCTCGTACAGTTTACCTGTCCCCCAGGACCCCCTCCCCCCAGGCCGTATCACCACCGCGGTGTTCCCCTGGGTGCGAGAACCCTTTACTAACATCATTCTCAATTTCTTCCCTCCTTTTGGGGTCACTTCAGTCATACTTCCTTCGTTTGGGCTTTGGATTCCATCCTGACCCCATTTGTCGGGAATTCCACTCCTTTCCCACATTGCGGCCTCTCAGGATGGATTCATCATCAAGGTCATTCAGACCTTGACCCCAAGGTCACCAATGACCATTGCTCGGTTGCTTGACTGAAGGGGCCCTCTCCCATATATTTTGCTCATATTTTATTGTAGGTTAGTTTGCTACTTCTATTTTGACTGTTTTGTATTGTAAGTTTTGATAGTATTTAGTTTGAGATCTGCGAGGGCACTAGTTCTATGCCCTTTACTGCTTTATATTTGCCGTTTCATCTTGTGCTTTATTCTTTACTTTGTTGGCGTTTACATTCTCCTTTTGCAATAAACCCTCCTGTCTTTCCTCAACTTAGCGGTGGTGTGTTCACAAAGTGGAATCTGTGTTTTATCACAGATGTGTTTTGTGATTACACCTAGCTATCTGCCTTCCTTACATCTTCACTGTCATCCCCTTAGCCAATCGGCTCTTCTACCCATGACTGTTATCAATCCTCCTTCCCAGCCAATCAGCCACGTTTGCACACGACACTACATAATCAAGCCTTTGTCTCATCGCTCCCATTCATTCATTCATTCATTCATTCAGCCGCTGGGTTCATGCCATACCAGCTCAGCCTATCCACCACCATCCCCTGTCTCCTCCTCTCTTTTTCCCTTTCTTTCAGGTGTCCGGGCTTTGGATTCCATCCTGACCCCCATTTCTCGGAATTCCACTCCTTCCCACATTGCGGCCTCTCAGGATGGATTCATCATCAAGGTCATTCAGACCTTGACCCCAAGGTCACCAATGACCGTTGCTCGGTTGCTTGACTGAAGGGGCCCTCTCCCATATATTTTGCTCATATTTTATTGTAGGTTAGTTTGCTACTTCTATTTTGACTGTTTTGTATTGTAAGTTTTGATAGTATTTAGTTTGAGATCTGCGAGGGCACTAGTTCTATGCCCTTTACTGCTTTATATTTGCCGTTTCATCTTGTGCTTTATTCTTTACTTTGTTGGCGTTTACATTCTCCTTTTGCAATAAACCCTCCTGTCTTTCCTCAACTTAGCGGTGGTGTGTTCACAAAACGATATTATGCTCTCTCTCAATAGGAGGGTTGATGTTGTTTTGATTTTACTTGATCTGTCAGCTGCGTTTGACACCATCGACCATGATATCCTGATCGAAAGACTGCGCCATAGGTTTGGTTTTGAGGGGCCAGTACTTGACTGGGTTAGATCGTTCATGGATGGGAGGACGCAGCAGATCTCGATTGGTGGCTCGATGGTGTCAAACGCGCACGTGCTAAAGTATGGTGTCCCACAGGGGGCGGTACTGGGGCCCTCTTTGTTCTCCTTGTACGTGTCTCCACTCGAAGACATTATTGTTCGGCATGGACTTCAGACAGTAATTTTTGCTGATGACTCGCAGCTGTATATCACGTGCGATTCCCCAACGAGCTCTGTCACCGCTTCTATTGAGGCGTGTGTGGACGAGATCCGTCATTGGATGCGAGCAAATTTGCTCGCACTCAATGACTCGAAGACCGAAATAATCTGGTTCTCGTCCAAGAACAGGAAAAGCGAAGTGCGGGGGCTGGCACCTGATATACGGATTGGTGAAAGTTTTGTAAGACCATCTGATAAAGTCCGTGACCTTGGTGTCATCCTAGATTCCGGTGCTACTTTATCACCACAAGTGGCTAGTGTGTGCTGTGCTGCATCACACGCCCTATGGAGAATAGGAAAAATCAGGAAGTTTTTGGACCAGCATTCTGCAGAAAAATTGGTTCACGCTTTCGTGACGTCCCGAATCGATTACTGTAATAGCTTACTTTTCGGTCTGCCTGATTATGAAATAAATAAATTACAGCTCATACAGAATTCTGCTGCTCGACTGGTAGCCAGGATTAGGGTGAGGGATAGGTGTCACATGACTCCTGTCCTGCAGGCTCTTCACTGGCTGCCAGTGGAGCAGCGAATTCAATTCAAAATTCTTTGTCTAACATTTAAAATTATTCATTGTAATTCAGCGCCGCGCTACCTCACTGAACTGATAACTGTCAGGATGCCGATACGAGAAAACATGAGGAGCAATTCGAGTGTATCACTAGTTCATCCAAAAATTAAGACCAATAAGAGTTATGGCGATAGAGCTTTCTCAGTGTGTGCTCCTAAGCTGTGGAATAAGCTACCAGAGGCCATTCGATCAACCAACACTTTTAATAATTTTAAATCGCAGGTCAAAACTTACCTTTTTAAAACAGCTTTTTAGACTTTTTATTGACAAAATGTTTTTTAAATTTTAAATTGTTTTACCTTTGTGTATTTTATAGACTAGTGAACCAATGCATTGTATGTATTTTATTGTGTTGTGTAACTATTTTTTTTCAGATTTTAACTGTACAGCGTATAGAGATAGTGTATTCTATGTTATACGCTTTAGAAGAATAAATTATTATTATTATATTATTCTCGCCAAGGAGTGCATTTCTCACCAATCTCCAGAGAGATTAAAATTTAAAGATCGTTTCTGGTCACCTCGTCAGAACCTGCGCGTCATGGCATTTTTATTGGGTTAGATATAGACTTGGTTCAAGTCGGTGAATTTTAAAAAAATAAAATCATGTATTATACTTTCTCTTGTGTCTCTCCTATTTCGTACAAACCTATTCGGAATTAGGCAGCCCAGGCCATGTTTTCCCAGCGATTGAATGCGTTACCTTTGAGTCTGCGCAGTATAGTGAGTTAGTTTCTGCCGGATTCACCGACTTGGACTTCTTGCAAAGCACCGGCGGCGAGACGGACTGTGTACATGGTGACGTCAAGCAAATACAAAATGATTGACAGCTCCAGCCATTGTTCTGGCCATAAGGAGAACGCAGGAACTTATTAGTGGCGTCTAATAGGACCCTTTGATTTTCCTCGCTCGAGTCTCGCAATTTTTCCCTATAGTGATCAGTGCTGTACGTGTTGAGGCTTACAGACCACAGACGTTCTGTTGAGTGGATAGTTTGTAAAAGTGAAGTTTCTGCTACGTTCCGACGTTCTCCTCCGTAGCCTTATCACCATTTGAAAAAAAGGCTACAGAACAGAACGTCCGAACGTAGCATAAACCACTGGTCAACCAGTGATCGCGAAGCCTCCTGTAAACATGTACGTTTACAGGAGGCTTCGTGATCACTAGTTGATACGTTTACAGGAGGCTTCGCGATCACTGATTGATTTAAGTACCTGTGGCATAAACTACACTTTTACAAACTACCCACTCAACAGAACACCTGTGTTACAGTCAGGCTGCAGTACAGTAGCTCGCGCTCGAGGTTTTTGAGTCGGACGGCAAAACGTGACCTCGAGCCACTGTGTGCAGTTACACACACTGCCACACCAGCAGTGCCACGCAGAGCTAAAGCGGCGGCATACTGATACTTACGTGGAAGAGAGGACTTCGCCAGTCGACGAAAATACGTGATCATCAGCTGCTAGTGCTACCCTACAATGGTGAGACTTGGCTGCAGTACAATGTAACAAACACAACTCATACGCGATCGCGTGGCCGCGCATTGAAGTGACTTGGGGCTTCCTCGTACAGCCTCCGGTCGCCGGGGTGACCCAGGCCTTGGGGTGACCGGGCGTTCGTGACAATAGGGCCGCTTTACACAGGCATATCCTTTCATGACAAGCAATCAAGTACGCCATTCTTGGCTTTATTTTGACAATACATCAAAGAAACTGAATGTACAAATTTTACAGAATGCTTTATACAATATAAAACAAGTCATTGACAATGACATAGTCCCCACTGTGTAATAGGAGTATTAGTCTTGAGGGGGCAGGGAAATGAGGTCATTAAGAAGTATCACTGAAGTGTATATGTTCAGATCTATGGACACATAGGTCTATGTCATTGTTCCCAATTTGAAACAAGAGGCATGTCTAAGTTATGGTTCTAAATCGGGAAAAAGATCAAACCTCTAGCTGTATTGGCCAGCCAAGAAATACGTATGTGCATAATAAATGAGGTACAAGATGTGACATCTTAAGGTCTATTATCCTATCAAAATTGAAGCGTAAAGAACTTGTGATTACTGAGTTATGCATATATATGCATATTCAAGGTCAAAGGTCATCAAGGTCACGTGACATTTTGAAAAAAAACATTGTATTGCTAATTAATCCATATATGCCAAAATTCAGACCTCTAGCTCTATTGGCTTGCCCACAATTATATATGGGCATAATTAACGAGCCAAGGTCACGTGACATTTTGTCAAAAAAATTGTATTGCTAAGGTATCCCTATATACCAAAAATCAGACCTCTAGCTCTATTCGCTCACTCAAAATTAGATATGTGCATAATTAATGAGGTACAATATGTGGCGTCATAAGGTGTCCCATCATACCGAATATGAAGGGTGTAGCACTTGTGGTTCCTGAGTTATGCACAAATATGTATATTTGAGGTCAAAGGTCATTGACATCACTTGACATTTTGTCAAAAAAATTGTATTGCTAAGTTATCCCTATATACCAAAATCAGACCTCTAGCTCTATTGGCTCGCTCAAAATTAGATATGCACATAATTAATGAGGTACAATATGTGGCGTCATAAGGTGTCCCATCATACCAAATATGAAGGGTGTAGCATTAGTGATTACTGAGTTATGGACAAATATGTATATTTGAGGTTAAAGGTCACCAAGGTCACGTGACATTTTGTCAAAAAATTGTATTGCTAAGTTATCCATATATACCAAAAATCTGACCTCTAGCTCTATTGACTCGCTCAAATTAGATATGCACATAATTAATGAGGTACAATATGTGGCGTCATAGGGTGTCCCATCATACCATATATGAAAGGTTTACCACTTGTGGTTACTGAGTTATGGACAAATATGTATATTCGAGGTCAAAGGTCACCAAGGTCACATGACATTTTGTCAAAGTGTCTGAGATATCTGCGTGAACGGATGGACTCACGGACTGACATGACCCAATCTATGAGCCCCCTGGACTTTATCTGTGGGGACTAAAAACTGTGTCACTGCATCCTTTTTGCAATATGAATACGATGAGAAACTAAATTTTTATTTATCTTGGGAGCCTATGTACTGCCTTATACATGGGAGTCTATGGACTGCCTTATACATGGGAGTCTATGGACTTCCTTATACATGGGAGTCTATGGACTGCCTTATACATGGGAGTCTATGGACTGCCTTATACATGGGAGTCTACGGTCTGCCTTATACATGGGAGTCTATGGACTGCCTTATACATGGGAGTCTATGGTCTGCCTTATACATGGGAGTCTATGGTCTGCCTTATACATGGGAGTCTATGGTCTGCCTTATACATGGGAGTCTATGGAGGTGAAAACTAAAAAGTCCTCTACCACGGCCAAATTTGATCGCATTGTGAAACAAATCGACTTGCATCTGTATGAGGTATGGTACTATCCTTGTACCAAGTTTGAACGAAATCGCTCCAGGCGTCTCTGAGATATCTGCGTGAACGGACGGACGCACGGACGGACGGACGGACGCACGGACGCACGGACATGACCAAACCTATAAGTCCCCCCCGGACGGTGTCCGTGGGGACTAAAAATGATAGAGAAAACAGTGTGAAAATCTCAGTAATACTTTATGGGTTGCCTGTGCCAGTGTGAAAATCTCAGTAATACTTTATGGGTTGCCTGTGCTTATACATGGGAGTCTATGGACTGCCTTATACATGGGGGTCTATGGAGGTGAAAACTAAAAAGTTCTCTAACACGGCCAAATTTGATCGCATTGTAAAACAAATCGAAGTGCATCTGTATGAGGTAGGGTACTATCCTTGAACCAAGTTTGAAAAAAATCGCTCCAGGCGTCTCTGAGATATCTGGGTGAACGGACGGACGCACGCACGCACGCACGCACACACGGACGCACGCACGGACGCACGGACATGACCAAACCTATAAGTCCCCCGGACGGTGTCCGTGGGGACTAACAACACTCCTAACACATTACGCTTTCAAGTGTAGTGTTAATTTAGCTTCGCTACACTTCGTACACTTGTTCTCATTTGCATACAACTTCCCACCTCGCTTCTTGAATTAGATGAAGAGTCTTTTCTGAATATTTATTGCAGGTATCCGACTTTGAATTAACTGATCAAGAAATGATCGATCTGAAGGCACTCAATCAAAACTGGCGTGTATATCCCCATGACTGGCCGGGGCTGAATAGCCAACACGGCAAACAAAGTCCCGTGGGCTACAAGTATTGCGGCTAAGATACAGACAGAGAGACAGACAGACAGACAGACAGGCAGGCAGATCATGAGTAGAGTGAATCTTAATTATTAACCAGCTATATATAAGTTTATTCAAACTTTATTAAGCTTACATCGGTAAATGTTGCATTATTTGTGTGTAAATGTCATGCGACACGTTTAGCATTTCTGATCGTGTCATCAGCCTGAGATGTTATTAATAAATGGTGGTTATTATCAGGTAGATAGCGTATGTACTTAATAATCTGCATTCTCAGAACAAAACAGTAACTGATCAAGCTGGTATTGAAATCTGAATAATTCATGATTTAGCATTGCGTATAATGGCAATTATATGGCAATTAAAATTTCAGCGATAGGAAAACTCCATTATCAATGACGACACCAATAATCTCCTGGCGTTGTTACAAGGGTAACTTCGTATCATTTGAAACGTTGGTTGCATTTTGATCCAACACCTGATCGGGCTGAGGCTGTTCAGGTTGTCTCTGCGGAGCGGGCCCAGTGTAGCCGCTTTGCATGGGATAGGCTGGAGGGCTTTGTACCGTTGGGAGTTGGTGAGAGACCGTGCAATCTGTTGACAGAGTGTGTCATGAAGTTATTCACTAAAGCTATGGATTAGTGGAACAAAAACCCTCAATGGATGCAATAATGCTCTGCTTTGAGGATCGACCACTGCGAGTTTCCACATGGAAACCCCCGCACACACATGCGCACATAATATATATATATAAAGGTTTGGAAGTAATTGAAGTTTTCACTGTCTCAGTTTTGTGAACATTGATTTTTAATTTTTTGCCATTCAGTTGACAAAGGGATGGTGGCCATTTTGATTTTCAAACTTGGTGAATGTTCTTTAATTTCTCTTGTACCAAACTTTACGGGGTGTTTTATTTTTGATTCGGTCAGAGAATGCTCGACAGTTTCCTGAAGGAAGGATTGAGCAAAAGTTTTCGTATTCTAGTTTCGACGGGCGTACTTTCTTAAATTGCCTTTCAAGAATTTTATCTGACATCGAACAAATACATACTGTGTTGACAAATTGGATAGTATGTATTTCTATGCGACTTTAGAGACGAAACAATAAACTGTATTTATTAAAAAACCTGAAAAACAAGTCATTGAATATTACAGCTCATTGAGTCTCCAGTAATTACAGCGAAAACGGACTTCTCGAGTAATTACGTGTTACAATATTTAATACTTATCAAAAAACTCGACATGGATCGTTAAAATTGCTGTGCATGTGTCAGTGGAGTTCTCATTTTATGAGTGTTGCTAATTCCGCTGCACAGATGTGTAAATTTCAAAAGCGCTCATCTTAAGTCATTGTTTTAGTCTTACTTTAATTTCAGTTTACAGATCAACTACAGTGCGATTTATGGACGACGCTGTCGTCGTAATTGTGTGCACATGGGGACAGACAAATAGAAAGAGAGTCTTTGTATTTGTCTGTGACATGGGTCGGTATTAACGAAATGAAACCGTTGAGAAATAACATGACCACAGGGTTACGGGCATGTACCGATGAACAGTCGCCCGTGTGATTTATCTAGACGCTGAAAACACGGCTTCTATATATTTGCATACTCACTGTATGGATACATATTCTGTGCGGTAGACGGAATCAAGTAAACAGCTCCTGAAGGCTGATTTCCTTGAACTGCGTACATCACATTCGTGGCTGGTATCGCTCCTTCTTGCCCAGATACGTAGACTACCTGTCAACAATAAACAATGTGTGTCAATGTTTACAATTTAATACTCGCTGCCTTAAATAGCTTTTATTTTGTGCAAGGGAGGGGCAAACCACTACATGTTATCGAAATGCACTGTGGGTAAAAAGTCAACTTCTCACCACAGCAAGAGTTTGAGATAGTGATCTAATAAATACTTTGAACATTAAACACAATTGATTTTGGATAATTGGATGGTGAAGTAATGTCGGTATAATCTGCAAAGGTAAGCTTATATGCTTTTCTTTTTAAGTTATACGCTTGTTTTTATGAGTAATTTGTAATATTGCAACTTTCAGCCACAGGGAACCTAACAAATTTTAAAAATATGAAGATCCAATAATCCCAAATAGGTTCCAGTCGTGTTATTAAGGTAATCGCTGCCAGGACAAAAAGTTCTGTTTTTGTTAAAAAAACTACCTAAAGTCATTCATCTTTCCATCTTTTCAGGCATTTCTGGTATTAATTTCATATATAACCTAAAACTTTACCTTTGCTTCTGAGATCGTATGTGTTTTACATGTCCAAATCCGCCATATTGAAAATCAGGTCGACCACCTGAGACTTTTACGACTCACGTAGGTGGCAAAATTGTAATTAAGATAGATTGAATTGACCAGGCTATAGGTTTTTAAAATCACTCATAAAAAAAAACGTGACTACTTTCGAGACATCTAGCACTGCCATAAAAATGACGTCATAAGAGCACGAGATTTCCACATCATCATAACAATCTCCGTTAGCAGTTATTGTACTTTGAAGACCGTCAACAATAAACGAAATTAAGCTGTTTTACAAGACAGGTAAAGAAAAGGTCTAACATAATTAGCTTTCTCGGCATTGTATAATAGAGGTAGAATTCAAAACTATAATATGCACCCTCGAATCGATTTAGAGGCAGCTAATGGAGACGAAAGAAATTTGAATACTAACCTGTGGGGTCACTGTTTTACGACAACAGCGACAACAGCAATCAATACAACAGAGAACAGAATTGATGATAGCCAATAAAGCTGAGACAACAGACACGGATATCATGATGCCCTCTGCTGCCATACAATCATGTCGCTGTAAATCAAAGAATCAAATCAAATCAAATCAGATCTACAATATTACAGTGCTGTTGTATCACGTGGTCTGATCAATGGGATAATCTACACGTGACTGCAGTCATTCATGTTGGTCTCGTCCAATATGAGTAATCAAAACCATTTGCGATTTTAAAATTGGTGTACTCATTTGGACACTCACTCTCTCTCCCTCCCTCTCTCCCTCTTTCTTTCTTTCTTTCTCTCTCTCTCTCCCTCTTTCTTTCTTTCTTTCTTTCTTTCTTTCCACAGTACATGGTAAGACAAGGAGCTTAACACACGTTTGACAGTAAAAAAATTAGTTCAACAACTCTGAGAAACGAAACCATTTGCTTCTCGCAGACACTATTTTCAAAAAAACAGGTGTTAGAGATATCAATATTCCTGCTTTGCTCTCTCTCTCTCTCTCTCTCTCTCTCTCTCTCTCTCTCTCTCTCTCTCTCTCTCTCTCTCTCTCATATTATACACTGTGATATACGTATACACATATTTATATAAAGTGTATCAAGTACTCACAACATATGTACATATACACATACATACATCTAATTAGTTTATCATTCCCACCATATTTATATCTAGTTGTTCTGATTGGCAGCGTCTCTCTCATTAACACAAAAGGATATGTCTTCGGAGGTGGCGCCCTCTTGTGTGCAGCCACAGCTGAGCTAACTACGGCTGAATCAGACGGCACTTTCGTAAAATTGAACGGTAGGTTCACGAGACTTGACAAAAATAGCGCCGTGTCCGTTTGTACTCAAATTTATAGAGTTTCCAGGGCACTTTGCCCTGCCTTGACCTCAATCTATGCAAAGATTTGGACACAAAAGTTGTTTCGTGTAATACAATCGATAACGCATGATATAGCATGCCACTTGGTAAGACGATCGCGACATACTGTGTTGCCTGCCCTCGAGCGGGCGCTTGTTATGATAATATTGATGATGTCCTCGCCTTTGGCTCAGGCACCATCGGTATAACCGTCATATGCACCATCCATCAGGCAGCCTACAAATTATGATAATCTTACCCTTTCTATCGTATTTTATTAATACTCTCAAATTGTACAATAAATGACTCGCATACTTACAGTCAAATAATAACAGTCATATCTCTGAGTTATCTCGTTGTACACACAATCGTAGTCTTCTTGGTCTTCGGCAATTGCTACAGCATTTACAACCATCAAAGTCAAACAAAATGTAGACGCGTTGATTATCGATAAAACCATCGATGTTATAATCTGAAAGAGGGAGCGGATAAAGATGGAGTTGGCAGCTGATGAACCTTTGATGCATAATATACGTGGTTGCTATAGATTGAACTGGCCAATGGTTGATCTCTGCCAAAAAATGCACAGTTGCATACGGAAAAAGACCGCTAATTCTTTTCCGGGTAAAAAGACGGTTCGGGAGAAAAATAACGTGGCCCTTTACTGCCATGTCTCCTTGTGGAATAAGAAGAATAAGAATGGAATAAGATTGATACAAAGATAATCAGTCGACACAAGATGTACATTTACACAAACAGATTAGTACTTACCGTTCCCTTGCTCTTTTTCGATGCAGATAAACATCCGAAGGCACCTGTCACCACGAACTGGAAGAGTGCAGAAATTAAATTAAATAAGATTAGAACAGATTTTTTCATGTTTTCACTTTTGACCGAAAAAACCTCCCATTCTATAGCTGCGTCATACTTCATAATGTGTCATTTGTTTGATTTCGTGAGTAGCTTATGTCAGTGTAGCTAATCCACAACAGTGTTAATACCTTGCTACAAGAATGCACACTCGTCCTACAAAAATCGTTCATAGTCACAAAGCAGCAAGGTAGTTTAACCGTACTGGCACGTACGTCGATATGTCAAAGTTCAACGGGTACAGGAGAGGCTGTCTGATAGGGGCAGTGTTTTACAAAGTGAGACTTCACGCACGACCGATGAGGCATGACTGGAATCATTCTTGAAATGTGATCAGAGTCAGAGGAGCAGGTGCTAGAACGACATTGTGTTCTTTCGTAGAGAGCGTTTGTTTTGTTTTGCTTGTTCTTGAGGGGCGGGGTAACGCTATCAAATCGGAAACTCACTTCAAGAAAAAATTAAACGATTTTAAGTGCTAGAGAAGAGATAATTTAATAAATTATTGATTGACTGGAAGTCGCAAAGTCCTGGTGTCTGTCAAATAAACTGTTTATCCAGTTGCGATTTTCATCATAGACAGTCTCGCTTCTACTGTTTATGTTTGCACACACAAAAGACAAGGAGTTACGTCATTACATCACGTGAGTGACACGAGTGATGGATGGCTTTGTACGGCAATGCGATAGCACTATCTTTATTTACTTTTAGGCCAGGTAAACATCTGTCGGGTAGGTAAAGGTTGTCAATCTGTGTCGAAGCCTTCGTAAAAAACTTCAAAAAGTTGTGGACGCTATGATCGATCATATCTTTGGTCAGCAAAGGCAAGGATCACCGCTTTCCGTACTTTTTATCCTTTGGTCTGAGAATTATTGATGTACGTTGGAAATTGCTGACTAGCTATTTTGCGTGCTCGACAAAATTTAGAACTACTTCCCTTGAGCGTAACTATGAGCTAGCAATATGAAAGTAGAACGCGCCTCAGGCTCGGGGACAGTTTGTACTTTGGTCCCCGGGCCTGATTTTTATTCTTGCCTTGGTAAGAGAATGGTCGAAAGTTTCATTGAGGAAAGTTTGAGCAAAAGTTTAAGTCAGTCATTTTCGAGGCCCATATTACCTTAAATCTAACCCGGTCTTGTTCAAATCCTCACCCTTAAATCCCGTGACCTCACAAAGAAATATTTTAAATCATGCGTGATTTCATGACGTCATCTAATGCGAAATGACTGCCGCAAATGTATTCTTGATAACATGTTGAGAAAACCGGTCAGATTCCAAACTTTTCATTTCAAAGATTGCACTGGTCACTAAACCATTTGTGTCCTATGAGTTCAGTTTAAGGTAAAGTTGACCCAAAAATGCAACTGCCTGATTTTTCGTTGGGAAGGTTGTTGCATACAATAGAAACAAATTTTCTTCTTGGCCTAAGCTGACGGTAGAATATAAGTATTTGAAGACGTAAGACTTCAAATATGACTTACAAAAACTCCAGTCCATATCCCGGTGCCGCCGCCGCTAGCCGTACACTCCTTGCAGATAGCGGTTATGCCAGCCGCTATCGAGGCAAGACCAAGGATTACTTGGGTGATGCCAATACCAGCAGCTGTCTGGTGAGCAAAACGAGATCTTTGTTCTTGTTGTTGTTGTTGACTTGAGGTTTGTAGAATTACCGATGGCTGTTGGTACTGTCCAACTTGGTATGTGGGTATTGCTGGCTGTGGGTGCTGCATGTTCACGATGAAATTGTGCTGGAAGGACAAAAAATTCGTCAGTCAGAAAGTTTGCTAAAATCCTCCTTTCCGACTACAGGATTAAACGTTCATCCATCCCGTGTAGTTCTGTGCATAACTTTTGTTGAATACATACACTTAGACGAACTGTACACAAAAGATAGGGGTCTTCGCTGAGAGATGTTTTTGATTTCTGATCAAATGACGTCACATGTCTCCATTGGGAACGGCATGTTTCGCGCGGAGACTTCTGTTGTGTCTACATCATTCGTCTCATGGTATGTATGTCAGCATATTAAGTGCTGATAAGACTTGACCAGGGTAAAGGGATATTTATATAAACACTAATTCAGACATTATATATTTGAATCGATGTGGTGCTCGCAATGCCAGGATTTAGCGAGTCATCCGGGCTTGGCGAAACAGCTATAATCCCAACTTTCGTATTAACCCATCCTACGGCTAGCCTTGTGAAACTGTAGTGATACTGAAGGCTAAACATGTGGGACGGTTGAAAAGAACGCACGTATGTATTGTTCACTTGGTAGATGAAGAATATGACTTAAAGTGGCAAAAGTTACAAAATACCTCATATATATACAGAAATAGGTTTCGATATCGCCGTGGGGCGAATAAAGAAAGCGATAACTTACCAGATAATCAGGAAAAACAAACAAACAAACTAGCAGCAGAGTGATAAAAACGGACGTTTTGGAAGCAACCTTAAGTCAGTGGACGATGAAGTTTTCAGTGAAACACCACAAAGGTCTTACAGCTCTGCTCGTGGTGATTTATCCTCAATATCTGACTTGTTTTCCTTTGAGACTTTGCACTATCGCGGATACGTTGCATTGCGTAACGTTACATAAGTATTGTCCGTTTTAAGGAAAATAGGTGTGTAATATTTTATCCACATTGAGTCATTTCCGTTTAAAAAGGGGGCGATTCAATCTTTCAGAGAATCTCTAAATGCAACCTGGGTACACAACTGTTACGTAAACACGTCTTGAGGTTTCTTGACGCCAGTGTTTTAATCGGACGCTTAATCATGTACAGTGAGGCAAATGGTACTCAATGTTTACATTGTATGATAAATACTGAATTTAATATTCAACAAAAAGTAGATGTTTTACGGTGTACTGGGTTTAGTCCCTATATAGTGCAAAGCAGACACAGTCATACCTCTATTGGAATAAGACAGCCATTATTTTTTTCAACTTGCCTCGAAGTATGGCTAAGGTAACCTTGAAGATTCAAATTTGGGGCTTCGACATTTGAATCTTGCATGACGTCATCTATCTTCAAATATTATACCTAGCTATCGAATGGATAGGTAGCTATGGAAAGGAAGTATAGATCATTTGTCTCACTGTGTAGAAAACGTGAAATGGGCATTTAACATTACGCAAAAGGTTGGACTTGTGAAAAAGAAGCAGTCAACTTACCTGTCAGATGGGAATGTTTTCTATATCTCCCTTTATATCTTATCAAGAACGTCATCGTCACTACGGAAACACACTGACGTGTGCCGTTCTCACGTGTAAGCATATTGACGCGCGGGGGCGCTCTTTTGCCGACGCGGCGAGACACTGTGCCCCACTGGAAACTCAACGCTTACTTTTAAGGTTAATGTTGTTCAACGTACACAAAGTCAGTATACATACCAGGAAAAGAACTGGTAGTGGCTGACACACTTTCAAGAAATTCACTTCAGTGTATAGAAAAACCTGATACAGCAGAAGTAATACAAGCACTATCGAAAACCCGAAAGCAATGGAACCAGGGACACCAGACAAGATGGGAGAAATCGAACAGGAAACGATAGATGGTGAACAGCTGACTTAAAGACTGGAAAATATCCGTCCAGGATGGCCTTAACGCGCAAGAGAAGTGCAAGACAAATTTCAGCAGTACCACTCAGTGAGAAGCCAGCTTGAATTGAATGATAACAAATTCATATATCGGGAAAGAAATTGTCAAACTAACCACAGTGATAGAAGAGGTTCTGGAAAAACTCAAGCAGGGACATCAAGGCGTGAAAAAAGGTGCGAATAAGCAATACGTGCAGTATGATGGCCCGGTATCACCATCAATATCAAAATGAAGGTAGATACTCGCAAAATCTACCTTGAAAATAAACCACTGTCATGGAAAGAATGGATCGATTATTGCAAAACCATTGCCAGAGAGACCATGGCAGAAAATAGCTGTTGATCTAGATCTCAACAATAAGAAATATATTGTTGTCATGGACTATAACAGCAGATACCTAGAAATTGTACTCACCACGAGTACTACCTGGGAACAAATTATTGGAAAACTGTAAAATCTGTTCGCCAGATGGCGAATCCTTGCGATCGGTTGTTCCTTATTATGACCAGCAAAGATAAGCTTATGTAAATTTTTAAGTTTTGCGGAATCCTGACGAGTTTTGTTTCCCAATGAAAACATGAATTTGAGACTATGGAGCTGTCTTTTGCTATAACAAGGATATCCCTCGTCAACTTCGTTGAACGAAGTTCAAAGTACAAATATTAAGTGTGTGCACTGTAGACATCTTCTTCAGAATTGGATTATTCATGAACAGGTTAAACTAAACCGTGAGTGAACTGCTCACATCCACAACTTGCACTATGTAGGACAGTATGAAGGGTATAGAAGGGAAACTTGCGAACAATTAAGAGTAATGTACACAGCGATTACTGAAAAATGCCTATATTAATTCTTCCGAGCGATTTCGTATCCTGAAGTGTGCATAAAATAAACGAAGACCTATAGCATACGTGTATCAGCTCACTTATCAAAAAAAAAATTTTCATTCCCTCCTATATCTGAGTAGCGAAACGGATCTAGAGTGGTGTCCTTTCTTGCTTATGAAAAGATACGACTTGTAATGTATCAACATTTTAAAGACGATGAAATTGAGTGTAAGATGGTGAGTCGTTTACTGTAAGGCCTACAATAAGCCGACGAACAAATTGTTTCTCGGCACTTCCGATTTAAAATACACCGACAGGGTACAGAGCAGATGTATTTTGCAGAGCCTATGTTTAGTCTTTTTGGAGAAGTTGGTGTTTTGTGTCACGGTCGTCTTATTATCAACGAGCCTGATCAGCCATAATTCATCTTGTCTTCCGTTTTAGGTCTACATCGTGAACAAATTTATAAGCATTCACAAATGTCGATAATCGTTGGACCGTGGGTAGCTTCAACAACCGACCTCATTTCAACATGAGTTACAAAGAAGACGTTAAAGCGAGCTGTTTGTTAGATTGTATCGATTTCTTTTGACCTTATTTCAATCGTGTCGAGAAACCATAACAAAAAATAGTCTGAGTTCTGGCTTTCTCGTGATTACGAGGTCGTTTTATTCCTACTAACGCTTTTGAACTATAACACGATCATACGGAATGAAAACGTTTTGTCGCTGACACTATCTCGACCTGCTGTTGCGTAGGTCTTGAAGTGACTGTGTAGTAGAAAGCTGTTGCTTACTTAAAGGTATACTGTCATCTGTTCCAATTTTGCCACAGTTACCATGAAAAGAGAAAATCTAACTAATCACAGATTTCAAGCAGGTGGCCGCTTTTTAAAAACAACGCCCTCACATAGGCATTTTGAATACCAAGGGACGCCCCTTTGACCATATATGGGCATATTTAGATTACAGGTGACTGTATACCTTTAAGGTAGTATGCGCCTTGAGGACAGTTTTTTGAACTATCAAAGCTTTACTTTTCTGATCTACCAATAAGGGGGCATTTTAAAGCTCTTGCAGTAAGTTCAAGGAAACTTTTTACTGTCATAGTTTTTCAAAAAAAATAAGCTTAACTTTCCCCATCTGAGTTAACACGGTGATATCAACCATTTTGAATTTCAAATATCGGTAAATGTAAGGCAATTTGTTTCTCTAGTACCAAACTTTGCAAGGTGACCTTGATTTTTATCCTTGATTTGGGAGGAGTATAAATGAAAGTTTTATTTAGGAAAAATTGAGCAAAAGCTTAAGTCTTTCGCTTACAGGTGTATACTACCCTAAGCTAGCTGAAAAGTACAGCGACCACGGTGGAATGACAGGCTTGAAAAGACTGGCTTGCAATTTGGCTTCCTGGAAGCAATGCAACTATAGACGAGACAAATAATCGGCGATAATTCTAGATTAAAAAAGCAAACATTTAAGTTGCGTCTTGCCACAACTGAGACTCAGTAAGATATGCGTCAACTTATTTCAATTTTTCAACAAATAAAAACACAAAAAAGACATCGTCTTTTTATGCACGCTAATTAGATTGTTTACGTCGTTGGGAAGTGAGGAGATGAATGTCATCAGTATATAAAGCAATGAAATTAAACTGTGACAGTCACAACTATTTTTTCCAATGCTTAATGTTTCTCAATTAAATGCCTGGCCAAACCACCACAAGCAATTTCTAAGAACCTTATAGTGATGTATGTATTGTCGGCCATATGACATGCAGATAGGTCCGGATGTATGTATAATAGCATAAATTTTCAAACAGGATAATCAATCAACTTGAAAAACCGGCAGCATGCCCGTTTCCTGTTCTCTTTATACCATTTCACTTTTATGTGATATACACGATATATTGCGGTACACGCTACAAAGAGAATGGTACGTTGTTCCAAATTGCCTCGTGTTCTACGCGAAACCCTTCGGTTTTCCATCGAATTTCGCAAGGTCTCTGAAAGAGAGTCTTTAAGTGTCATAGTTCTACATGAACTTCAGATAATTACGAAATTGAGTTGTGAAGATCTTGATACACGAAATATGCACTCCGTAATTGAAAGACTAAAATGTCTGTTCAACCTTCCGTAAGGATTACTGTCAATGGTTCGCAAAATTTAGTACCAGGGCAAATATTCGCTCGTCTATTTTTTTGTTTTCATAATTTAGTTTTTGCCGAGTCATCGAGGTTCAATTTTGATTACATGTAGGGAAATTCCTCGCTGTATGGGCACATCTACCGCTGACTAAAGCGCAAATACCCATGAAATGTTATGTACATTTCTTATCATTTTATTTGACCTTTAACGTTAAACGATTCAGTAAAAGCGAAATGTACTAAACCCAAAATAGATGCGCCTTTATTGCAGTAACTTACCAAATATTTAATAACACATAAAATTCAAAACGGGCGCCACCATATGTTTACTCTATCGGGAAATTAAATTTCAATATTCACATTTTTTTTATTTACTTAAGGTAGTATGCGCCTCGATGGTGAAGGACTTCAACTTTTGCTAAAACTTTCCTAAACGAAACTTTCAACCATTCTCTTACCAAATCAACAATAACAATCAGGCATCACCGTGCAAATTTTTGAACTAGCGAAACAAATTTCCCAATATTTTGCGATTTTTGAAATTCAAAATGGCCGCCATCATTGTGTTAGCTCTATGGGAAAAAGTAAAATTTTGGATTTTCGTGAAACTAAGATGGTTAAAATTATTCTTTCTCCAAGAGCTTTAAAATGAACCCCTACAAGTGGTAGATAAGAAAAGAATTGTAAAAGTTTGAGAGTCCGAATAGGTGTCCCCCCGAGGCCAGATCTACCTTAAGGTTTCAAAATGAAATCCCTATAAGTGGTATACCAAAACAATATTGAGAAGGTGTGATAGTCGAAAATATCTATCCCTAGGGCGCATTCTACCTGAACGACCAAATAAGACTGACTTGTTTAAAACACATTAACACTGTTAAAATCATATAGCTTTTCTGGATATCACTCCGCAATGTAAAATATTTGAGTTACTTTCCCTACATTACAAAAGTTTCTATTTTCACGGGGCACACGTTTTTATTCAAATTAAGTAGTATGAGCCTCGGAAGTATATGACGTAAATTTTCGCTTAAATTTTCCTCAAGCAATCTTTCAACCATTCACTTTCAAATTCAAGAAGAAAAAAAAATAAGTGATCATCGTGCAAATTTTGGTAGTAATGATTACCCAAGATTTACCGATATTTGAAATTCAAAATGTCCGCCATCCCATTGTTAACTCCATGGAGGAAAATAAAATTTTCGATTTAAAAAACCTACGACGGTTAAAATTTTTCTAACTTAAATAGCTTCAAAATGAATACCCACAAATCGTAGATCACAAAAGAATAATTGAAAAAGTTTGAGAGTTCGAATACCTATCCTCGAGGTGCATTGCATCAGAATGCCCCTTGTTAAAGTAACTGTTTCAAAAACATGCCATATATTAGCAAAGTTGCATTGTATTTTTCGTAAATGAATCAGGGTGGAGATCCCCAACTCCTTGCTAGCCACTGTGCTGGATACACAAAACGTGATACGTTCTGCTAAACTGTAACATATGCAGCAAGAAGTTGAACAGAAACACGAATTTCATCTCATCTTTTAGAAATAATATGAAGTTTTCTCAAGATTTTACTAAAAGAAATGATTTCTTCGATTCTGTTGAACAACCAGTTCAACTACATAATGTGCGTTCAAGCTCTGGCAGTCACTGACCGTCTCATTCTGAGTTTGACCATGTATCGAAAGGTTAACTTTGCGTCTGGACATGTGTTTCAATCCTGCTCTATATGTGAATGGGATAACATAGCGTTTCTTGCTGATTAAATCATCTTATGCGTGACAGTGAGGAATCAATTGACAAGATAATGATATCGAACGTTAGATGAGACCACATAACTTCTTCGGCGTTTGTGATTTCAAATACGTTTCGATAAACTCATCTTGTTACCAATTACATGATGCAGTTTGGGTTGCTGTTGGTGCCGCACGTTCCGTCAGCCGAATGTCTGATTATCAAGCAGATTTCCTAGGAAAAATTGATCATCGTATCATCATCTTCACAATTATCGTCGTCAGTCAGTTTTTGTTGCTATTTTTGAGCGTACATTTCCTTGTTGTTCATTGTCACGCATTGAGAACCGTTAAACGCCATTCAACATTAAATGCAGAAGCGGTCAACAAGACAAGCAATTTCAATGCACTTAACTGTAAATAGTTCAGCTTCTTACCTCATCGGTTGTATTTGCCGGCGTATTTTGACCCGGCCGACAATCTACCGGCAGATTGAAACCTGAAAAACCAAATGTACATCACCTTCAGTATTTGCATCATGTGTCTCGTAAAACCTACACTGTCTATTTGCTTGTCGCCAGAAATAATAACTTATGCCCGCTTTTTGTTCATATCATCTTTATATTTTCCGGGGCATTGTAATGTCTAAAACAGTGTTCTGCACATACGCTCCATTAAGAAATATCACACCCTACCGACGTAAAGGTCGACGCTGTAAAATTGACACAAAGTAAACACGGTGTAAAATTCACTCCTCTGCAATATACAAATATTCTAACAAAATTATATGTTTAAAAATACTGAGAGCTCACGCTCTTGATGATTGACCAAATTGATTTTTTTTTTTTACACAAAATTTTGTATTTTCATTGTAAAGATGTATGATTTTATTCCTGTTATCTTCTGTTGCTCGGCATATATTAACTTTCTACTTTGACAATATGCTCGCATTCTAGCGAACATATTTACGTATGTATAACTAACTGGCTGTCTGCGGATCCCACTAGTTCACTGAGAACCGATTCCGCCTCTCTTTTTTAGCTCTTGTGTGCATTATATTTACATATTTATTGTGAAATTTAATTCAATTCATGACCCCCACTAAGGAAAAATGCAGGGGAGTTTTGTTGAAATGAAATTGTTCGGGACTCGAAATAATTGAATCTGTTAAGAAAGCTTAAAAAATTATGGTAATAGTGATAAAATAATAAGTATCATACTAGCTAGACTGACGCAATATGAGGAACTCATATGAACATTTGAGGTTATGAAATAGGCTTGGCGTAAATTACCACACAAACCTGATAAACAGCTGCCTAAATTAATTCTTCATTGTCACGTGAGGATTCCCTATATCTTTCTCTGATTAACCATGTGCCTTGTCTCATGTATGTGTGATTGTGTGTGTATCTTTGTGTAAATTTCTTTATTTGATATTTGTTGTGTGTTAAGAGAACTTGTAACATCCCTTTTGATATGAACATGACGTTTGGATAATGAGTTGGTATGGCATATTTCTTACAGTATGATATTTTTACCACGGTGCTAATTTGTTTTCTTTCATTTTTAACTTTCAGAGTACTTGGCAATTTTTCCGCAAAGCATTGGCGACTTTTTGTACAAATAAGAAAAAACATAGGTGAACACGTTCATCTGTGTTCAGTCTGTATATTGGACATTGTATGTCCATGGTCCATGGCTGACAAGGGTCTTTCCCACGAAATTCTCATAATATATGGCGACATTTTTACTTTATTATATTTTATCTTTCTTCGAACACCTTGACACGTGCTTCCCGAGTCAAGCAATATAGTTTGTTCATTTTGAATCCAAGGCTCATAAATTGGCTGCACGGTTTCTGGGATGGAAAATACAGCCTGCATCATCAAAACAAACGACATTACTCTCATGGAGAAGAAGGACAACCAATTCCACATAACCGCTTGAAAATGTTGACAAGATAAACATATTTGTCAATTGCAAGGCATGTGTCGATTCAATTTTTTTTATACAAGGCTAGCATAGTAAACAGTGGGAACACTTTGAAGAGATACCTATGGCTGTAGAGGATACGATACTCAAAACACAATATGCAAATTATGAGTTCAACTGTTTATAACAAATTAAAAGGGATAGAACTGCTACAATATTTGTACACACCTAAATACGTCTGAAAACAGGCCGCATGTCGATTGTCAATTCTATACAACTATTCAGACTTATGTATTTGATGTGATATTTTATACCCGTCAAGGAGAAGTTACACATAATTAATGATAATAAACTAAAACTATTGACTTGACTTAGAGTTCTGAATAAATCTCCATATAAGTTGACAGACGAACAAATTTTACTTTTTGAAAATTCAGACTGACCTATCACCCAATGACACAGCTGAGTAGGAAGCTAATTGTGAGGCATGGTGCCGTTTTTATTGAAGTCTTGCCGTGACGTATCAATTACGCTCTGTCGACGGTGCCTGTCTGTAAAAGATATGAATTCATGTTTCGATTTGTAGGATTCGACATATATTCTTTAAGAAGATTATCTTCAGTCAACATATTGTAAAAAACCATATGTGGCTCGCATACATAAGTTCTGCATCCTCACAAAATATATGCTTTCATTTTTCATGTCAGCGAAATATCAAATACACCAACGCAGTTGACATTAATTTTATTCAATAGCATCTTCTATTTAATTGAATCTATGTACTGCCGACAGTAGGCGGAGAGCTAATATCGGATAATATGAGGTTCATTTAGAACTTCCGTCAGTTCTTGTCTCTCACTCAAAGATCAGTGGGTCCAAACACTTGCTCTGTCCTAAAGGTTTGTCCTTAATGGTTAGAAGCATCTTGTTCTGCAAAGTCAATCATCAGACTGCCACGTGTCTATCTTGCAACCACACGCTTTGCTTCAACACTGCCAGTATTTTATCCAGAAAAACTAAAAGTTATGTATATGAGTTTCCGTTGGTATCTTTATTGTTTTGATATGGCCGAGCGGCACGCTGACGCTCATTAAAGCCTTTTTTATTGACACTTTCATTGGGCGGCCGAGTCGCTTTTCAGTAATTTTTATGGGGCTCATTCTGAAAAAAAAAATCTGAATAACTACAGATCACAGAAATAGGTACAAGAAGAGAGAAACTACAGCGAAGCATTCCTTCGGATATAATCTTTCAAGTTACATTTGAAGGTATAAACATTCGTACTTTGTTTGATATCCGTAGGAAAGGAATTCTACACTAACACGATTGGAACTAATTTGGGATAATTGGATGGTGAAATAATGTCGATTTAAACTACAAATGTAATCTCATCTGCTTTTCTTTTTACATTACACACTTGTTTTTATGAGTAATTTGTAATATTGCAACATTCAGCTATACGGCAACTTACACTTTTGAGAAATTTGAAAAATATGAAAATCCAATTATTCCAAATTAGTTCCAATCGCATTCCCTTTAAACCCTCGGAAGTGAAAGCTATGTTGACCAACTTTTGAATATATCTTGATACATAACAGTCCTGGCGATACGCAGACCGTATATTATGGTCATTAACACTGCAGTTGAGAGTAAATTAGCTGGATACATGTTGTGGGCAAACTCCATTAACCATTAAAATTGCCCTAAAGTAAAAATAAATACACTGTCTAATTGACATAATATTAAGAGAGGAAAATAAATGGTGTGATGAAAAATCAAAGGGAAGTTCAAAAATTAAACGTAATGCTCGTTTCTAGAGAATGAAAACTTTATCAATATTATTTACTATTGCATTACCCTATACTTTGCAGCAATAGTCAAGATCACATATCTGAAAACAGTCCCAGCAGCCCAGCATATTGAGTAGGTTATGAAAAAATGCAAACAAAGATTGCATTGTTGCGTTAAAAAGTAAACTTGCTGCAAGTTTTTCGAAACGTCTGACTCACCTTTATAATTAATTGCAACGATAGATGTGAACAGCTGACAAAAACTGGAATATATCAGTGTAGGATGGCCTAAAGCTAATTGTGAGGAATGGTGCCGTTTTTATTGAAGTCTTGCCGTGACGTATCAATTACGCTCTGTCAACGGTGCCTGTCTGTAAAAGATATGAATTCATGTTTCGATTTGTAGGATTCAAGATATATTCTTTAAGAAGATTATCATCAGTCAACATATTGTAAAAAAAAACTCTGTGGCTCGCATACATACGTTCTGCATCCTCACAAAATATGTCCATACATTTTTCATGTCAGCGAAATATCAAATACACCAACGCAGTTGACATTAATTTTATTCAATTGCATTTTCTATTTAATTGAATCTATGTACTGCCGACAGTAGGCGGAGAGCTAATATCGGATAATATGAGGTTCATTTAGAACTTCCGTCAGTTCTTGTCTCTCACTCCAACATCAGTGGGTCCAAACACTTGCTCTGTCCTAAAGGTTTGTCCTTAATGGTTAGAAGCATCGTGTTTTGCAAAGTCAATCATCAGACTGCCACGTGTCTATCCTGCAACCACACGCTTTGCTTCAACACTGCCAGTATTTTATCCAGAAAAACAAAAAGTTATATATGAGTTTCCGTGGGTATCTTTATTGTTTTGATATGGCCGAGCGGCACGCTGACGCTCATTAAAGCCTTTTTATTGACACTTTCATTGGCGGCCGAGTCGCTTTTCAGTAATTTTTATGGGGCTCATTCTGAAAAAAAAATCTGAATAACTACAGATCACAGAAATAGGTACATGAAGAGAGAAACTACAGAGAAGCATTCCTTCGGATATAATCTTTCAAGTTACATTTGAAGGTATAACAACTAGTACTTTGTTTGATATCTGTAGGAAAGGAATTCTACACTCACACGATTGGAACTAATTTGGGATAATTGGAAGGTGAAGTAATGCCGATTTAAACTACAAATGTAATCTCATCTGCTTTTCTTTTTACATTGCACACTTGTTTTTATGTGTAATTTGTAGTATTGCAACATTCAGCTATACGGCACCTAACACTTTTGAGAAATTTGAAAATATGAAAATCCAATTATTCCAAATTAGTTTCAATCGTATTCCCTTTAAACCCTCGGAAGTGAAAGCTATGTTGACCAACTTTCGAAATATATCTTGATACATAACAGTCCTGTCGATACGCAGACCGTATATTATGGTCATTAACACTGCAGTTGAGAGTAAATAAGCTGGGTACATGTTGTTGGCAAACTCCATTTAACATTAAATTGACCTAAGTAAAAATAAATACATTGTCTAATTGACATAATATTAAGAGAGGAAATAAATGGTGTGATGAAAAATCAAAGGGAAGTTCAAAATTAACGTAATGCTCGTTTCTAGAGAATGAAAACTTTATCAATATTATTTACTATTGCATTACCCTATACTTTGCAGCAATAGTCAAGATCACATATCTGAAAACAGTCCCAGCAGCCCAGCATATTGAGTAGGTTATGAAAAAATGCAAACAAAGATTGCATTGTTGCGTTAAAAAGTAAACTTGCTGCAAGTTTTTCGAAACGTCTGACTCACCTTTATAATTAATTGCAACGATACATGTGAACAGCTGACAAAAACTGGAATATATCAGTCTAGGATGGCCTAAACGAGCAAGAGAAGTGCAAGACAAATTTCAACAGTACCACTAAGTGAGAAACCAGCTTTGACTGAATGATAGCAAATTCATATATCGAGAAAGAAATTGTCAAACTAACCACACTGATAGAAGAGTTGCTGGAAAAAGTATTCGTGTGTTCGGTATCAGACACTTCGTGTTCGTGTCGGCTACATGGACGATCTGCCTAGATTTTTCCAAGGCTTCCGTTCGGTGAACCACGAAAAAGTGACTAAACGGAGAGGAAAATGGACATCCACTTGGGTATCCTTCTATATGTAAGCGCTCGATGCACCCGACTCCGGATTATGATGTGTTTTTTTTTGTTTTTTTTTTCTGCAGAATTGCTAGAAAAACGCTCACTTTCTCGCCGCAATTTTGAAAATGTGCACGACTGTGCACTTTTTACAGTGTCTGAACCGTAGCTCCCTTCCCCCAACACACCCGGCAAAGGGAGTGGTAGAGCTACGGATCCGCAGCAACGGGTTTTCATTCTGTTCATATGCATTTTCATTTGATTCAAAGTAATTAATGCTTCATCTGTTAAGAGTTTTTTACCACTGACTAAAACAATTTTCGTTGCTGTGTCGCTGTTTTCACAAGATAATGACCGTTTGATCATGGAAAGTTGAGTTGCTTTTACGTGCAGCCAACGCATGCCGGTGCGGTGACAGACAGTTCACTATGCTATGCTATGCCACGCTGTTGATCGGCAGCATACATGATGATGTCTTCGTTCCAAGTTTACTTTTTATTTCAAGATGTGAGTCAAACAAATTTCATCAAATTGCCACTTCTGTATCTAGGTATTGTGTAATCAGTTTGATTTGAAAATATTTCGTCGTCGATTAAGAGCGGAAATCGTCGCTGACTTTTGCTGTCTTTTGGCTATGGTTGTATATCAATTTTTTCTGTCCTTTCCATACAATCGCCGCCGGTACCATCAAGGGTGGGACGTGTGGTACGGTGAAATTGACACTATTCATACAAATTGAAAGGAGTAATAACTAGTGACATTGGAAAACAAAGAAGCTACAAATAATCTGTCTTCCTTTCGTGTGATCGTACGGAAGTTGACCAGTCCGTGCCATTGTGAACATTTTGCCGCTGAACCTCATAGCGTCGCGGGTAACAATGATAGCGTCGGGTGAGATCGAAAGCGTCGCGGGCTTGAACGATAGCGTCGTGGGCCGCGACGCTGGTTTGGGCTGGGGAGAACCCTGTTAAAGCCTCGTATATGTATACAAATATGTTCGGCAAAACTTATAATAAATTATAAAACCCATCTTCAAAATGCGATCGCTCTCCAAAACGTCACAATAGCTAAGCTCTTGAACGATGACGCACGGTCGCTATGGTTGAATCATCGCAAAGCAAAAATTCAACATGTCCGCCAAGACCAGTCAAAACCATATGGCACAAGACCACTAATTACTTCCCAAAGGCCACCATAGTAGCGTTGAGCTAGATTTTCCTATTTTAAAACAATCAGCGGCACGAATCCTCTTAACAAGTGTTAGGTCAATGTCAGCTTGAATACTGATGAATTTTTCGTGTGGGCAAGTCCACGGAAATTTTGAGATAGCGATGAAAATAGCGCCATCAGTGGTGTTTCTGACAAAATTCAGGCTTATTGTTATGACTTCTATTAGACCTAGAACTGATCATATTACCAACAAATGCTTCAGCCATTGTTCTCAACAGTCTGCATTTGATTCAGGCAGAAAAATATCTTTACAAAAATTCTTGACGTTAAAGTTCAAACTAAACAAGCATACATGCAGATATCAAAACTTCAACGTCTGAACTATTTTTCTTCTGGTAACAATCCCGAAGTGAATTACTGGTCTTGTGCCATATGGAAGGCGTATGACATAAAAGTATAGCGCCACGTACGGCGAGTATTTAAGAAAAAAATAAATATCAAAAAGCAACAGAAAACAAAGCGAAAGAAAGCTAGAATTATTAATAGCTGAACGCAATATGATATTTGTACAATGCAAAAATAAAAAATATTAAACAAACAAGAAATGCTCGTGAAACCCGTCCGAGCTGAGCGATGACGTCATAAGCGTGTCGCAATGCATTCTAGGTAATGAAGGTAAAATTTGTGTACAGCATGTTCTATGGTAGTAATACGAGAAAGAAAGAAAGAAAGAAAGAAAGAAAGAAAGAAAGAAAGAAAGAAGGAAAGTGAGCTAAAACTAACAGTTCCAGAGCTGGTCTCTGGAACTAATAATCGATTATGGCAACGCCATTTCCAGAGAGACCATGGCTAAAAATAGCTGTTGATCTAGGCGACCTCAACGATAAGAAATATATTTCTTGGACTACTAAAGTAGATACCTAGAAATTGTACTCACCACAGGTATTACCTGGGAACAAGTCATTGGAAAACTGCAAAATCTGTTTTCCAGATGGCGAATCCTTGTGATCGGTTGTCCCTTGTTATGATCAGCAAAGATAAGAAGATTTTTAATTTTATTGAATCCTGACGAGTTTTGTTTTCTAATGAAAACGTGAATTTGAGACTAGTTAGCTGTCTTTTGCTAATACAAGGATATCCCCCGGCAGCTTCACTACTGCAAAATGCCTATATTAATTCTTCCGGGCGGTATAGTTTGTTCATTGTGAATCCTAGGCGAAGAAATTGACTGCACGGTTTCTGGGATGGAAAATATAGTTTGCATCATCAAAGCAAACGGCATTACTCTCATGGAGAAGGACAACCAATTCTACATAACCGCTTGAAAATGTCGACAAGATAAACATATTTGTCAATTGCAAAGCATGTGTCGATTCAAATTTTTTTTATACAAGGGTAGGATAATAAACAGTGGGAACACTTTCAAGAGTTACCTATAGCTGTAGAGGACACTAGTGCATACTCAAAACACAATATTCTAATTATGAGTTCAACTGTTTATTACAAATTAAAAGGGATAGAACTGCTACTACATTTGTTGATATCTATATACGTCTGAAAACAGGCCGCAGACTTATTCAGACTTATGTATTTGATGTGCTATGATTTTATACCCGTCCAGGATAAATTACACGTAATGAATTGATTTAAATCTCTATAAGTCGACACACGAACAAATTTTACATTTATTTTACATTTTGAAATTCAGACTGACCTATGACCCAATGACACAGCTGAGTAGGAAGCTAATTGATTGAGACATGGTGCCGTTTTTATTGGAGTCTAGCCGTGACGTATCAATTACGCTATGTCGACGGTGTCTGTTTGTAAAAGATATGAATTGATGTTTCGATTGGTAGGATTTGAAATATATATTGTTTAAGAAGGTTATCATCAGTCAACATAGTGTAAAAACATGTATGGCTCGCATACATACGTTCTGCATCCTCACAAAATATGTCCATTCTTTTTTCATGTCAGCGAAATATCAAATACACCGACGCAGTTGACATTAATTTTATTCAATAGCATCTTCTGTTTAATTGAATCTATGTAATGCCGACACTAGACGTAGAGCTAATATCGGATAATATGAGGTTCATTTAGAACTTCCGTCAGTTCTTGTCACTTTCTCAAAGATCAGTGGGCCCAAACATGGGCTCTGTCCTAATGGTTTGTCCTTAATGGTTAGAAGCACTGTGTTCTGCAAGCCAATAATAAGACTGCCACGTGTCTCTCCTGCAACGACACGCTTTGCTTCAACACTGCCAGTATGTTATCCAGAAAAGCTAAAAGTTTAGTTATACGTGGGCATTTTGATGGTTTTGATATGGCTGAGCGGCACGCTGACGCTCATTAAAGCATTTTATTTACACTTTTATTGAGCGGTCGAGTTGCTATTCAGTAATTTTTATCGGGCTCATTCTGATAAAAAATCTGAAATACTACAGAACTCAAAAAGAAGAGAAAAACTACAGAAGGTATAAAGACTGGTACTTTGTTTGATATCTATAGGAAAAAAATTCTACACTTCAGACCCTCGGAAGTGAAACCTATTTTGACCAACTTTTGAAATACATCTCGGTATATAACAGTTCCGGTGATACGCAGACCGTATATTATGGTCATGAACACTACCGTTGAGAGTAAATAAGCTGCATACATGTTATGGACGAATTCCATTCAACATTAAAATTGCCCCAAAGTAAAAAAATATACTGTCTAATTGACATAATATTAAGAGATGAAAATAAATCGTGCTAGGAAAATCAAAGAAGGTTCAAAAACAATACGTAATGCTCGTGTCTGGAGAATGAAAACTTTATAAATGTTCTTTTCTGTTGCATTATCCATACAATGCAGCAATAATCAGGATCACATATCCCAAAGCAGTCCTAGCAGCCTAGCATATTAAGTAGGTTGTGAAAAAACGCAAACAAAGACTTCATTGTTGTGTTAAAAAGTAAATTTGCAGCTTGTTGCAAGTGTTTCGAAACGTCCGACTCACCTTAATAAAAAGCCATAGCTGCCGGATGCCCATTGTCATTGAATATAATGTTAAGTACCGAGCCCTGTTCGCTGTTTACCAAGGGCAACAAAATTTGACCTTTTGACAAGGCAATTTAATTTCAAAGTGTTGAAGATATTGAGAGCAAAGTAACATGATTGGATTGGAAATTGGTTTGGAAATTGGGACTTTTTAACCACAGAGGGAAGCATATGGTTACAAACTAGTCAATACTGTCATTGTAATTAAATGCAAATACAGTCACAGAACCGCGAACCTTGAGGTGGTTTACACGCCAAAGTTTTAAAAGTTAAGAAGTTCGCGGAAAGAAAAGCAGGCCAAGATGATTTCGGGCATTAGAAATTGTCAAATCAAAAGTAATGATCTTGAACTGTTACATTTTTGCTTTTTTCCTGATGATAAACATTTTCATTTTAATGTTCCGTTAAAAACTTGATATACACCAGTCATATCAAGGCATTGGCTATGCAAACAAACTGCACGCTCTGCATTCGTTCTTGTTTTTGCATATCAATTAATCCAAACACATCAGCTTGATATATAGGAGACAAACGTTTGATAGAAGACAGAGATCCCGGGTTTAGTGGCAAAAATCACTACAGGCAGCAAAGTAAGTATTCTTTCACAGTTTTAATAATATTGAGTTTTTTATTAAGGGATTATGAGAAAATCAATGTTTTTTCACGTAACCCAAGAGACGGACCATTGGCCTGGCCTGTAATGCTGTACTGCTCCAAAATTGAAGCAGGCATCATTTCGATGTCTGAGGATCGATATTTTTGTAATGGTATTCGTTTGATATTCATCTTTTCTCACTTAATTTATAGAAATTGATTTCGAAGAACCGCAGAGTCCGTCCGAACATTTTTTCTCGATTTTACATTGAAAACTTTCATGTCGAAAATGAATATGTTTTTTGAAAGACATCGTGTGCAGTGGCTTTTATGCGCAATAATTGAACATTTGTGTTTCTGTTCTTGCAGTCGTCTCTGTGCACTAACACTTGGGAATCGTCATTAGAACCACAGCCACACTACAACAAGGCTTCGGTATGCGGTGGTTGATGTTTCTAGCACTGGCCATATCTGTGGGAATTTCATTCTCAGGTATGTTTTCCAAATAGCTTTCTATCATTTAGTCAATAGGCATGGACGTACTGCATGGTACTATTTTTGAGGTGAGCTCTGTCAAGGTTTTTGAGAAATACATCATGTCAGAAGTATCTGTAGATCGGTAAATATTAAAAGGCCCGAAAATCAGGTTACTTTACATGTACCCTCCGTTTAAAGGTTTGTATCGTATGCATAGTGTATCTCCGCAAAATTATTCATTCCTTTTAAGATAGAGATTGAAGTTATATCTCGCATGAAATTCTTTTTAGTGAAATGGGTGCGTACGCATGCATGCATACATGCACGTATGCATGCATGCATGCATGCATGTATGTATGTATGTATGTATGTATGCGATATCATTCCGCCAAACTTCATAAAACGAAACGACGCATTCCAGGCATTTCTGCTTTTGTGTTTTCAGTAATGACACATGTTATACTACCCCATGGCAACACTGTTAGGGTGTCATACTAAGAGTATTATTTTATCCTCGAACAAACAACACGCTGGCGCGAGGACGGCCGTAGAATACACCACAAGCCCTCGTCCCAATAACCCGAATATGGCGCGCATGTACTGTCTTGCCATGGAGAGGGGTGTCATATTAATTATATTAGGATCAAAGGACAATAGATTTGAATAAGTTATCACGCATCGGATTTTTCCTTCCCCGTAGGAAACTATGGCGTTTTCGATTTAAATTTGAATAATTAAAATGTTGACATATCTTGCAAGGTGTGCCTGTGATTTTTCTTTGAGGCTCTTGATTGTTTTCTATGACACCAAAATTTATCTGGCTAGGGATTGATCTTCGGTGTATCACCATTTAGACTCTGTAACAAAAGGCCAGGCTGGGTAAAAATTCTGAGACACACCTTAAGAGTTTGTTATGTGGTCAATCGTTGGTGCTAACATGGACAGAAAATGTCGCAGCATTTGTACGGGGAAAGATAACAGCCAATTTCTGAGAGATAGTTGAAATTGACCGTCACATGATCCTTATATAAATAATGATTGAACAATACGAGTCACACAGACTTTCTCAATATCTGGCCATTAAGGAAATGTACTTTATTTGTGTTACGAGCTAAGTATTTGCATGGAACTCATAGTTGTGGAGGGTCCAATATTTGTCTTGCACCCTTAAAAACTTCTTTATTATCTTTATTATTATTATCTTTCTACTTCTTTATTAACATCACCGCATCATTACTTGCTATGCAGATGAGCCAGCCACACACAAGGAATCTGAGGACAGTATGTATGAACGTCAGCTTTGACGATGAATCGAAATGCAAGTACTAAATCTCCTCTTAATATTCCCAAACACAATTATTTGGCTTTTTTTCGCAAGTTAGGTTTTCAGTACTAAAGCTTTAGGGAAACTAGAGAAGAAAACTGCTCAACCGTCGCTATGGTAGGAAAATGTTTACGACTGAAATTACTGTTTGGGAAAGTGTTTCTTTAGTATAACATCACAATTGCGTCTCATAATATATTAAAATATCTTAATTACGTCTATTATCCATGTTCGTGTTTTATCTGCAGATGGCCAAACACTTGAGTTAACGAGTAATGATACTAATGTTGGCGTGTTGAGACCAATACCAGCTCTTTCAGCATTGACGTCATGTATCTGGGTGAAAACCAGTCAGCCTGGAGAAAGGATTGCTCTAGTGTCCTACGCAGCGTCAACCCACAATAACGAATTCGTCATGTACAGAACCTCTGGGCTCTACATCTTCGTCAAAGGAAAGAGTAAGTCCACAGACTTGAAGGTTAACGATGGCCAATGGCATCATGTGTGTGTCACATGGACCTCAAAAGGCGGCAACTGGATGTATTACGATAGTGGTGCCCAATACACATCTGGATCGGGATTGCAGAGTGGTAAATGCATAACCGGAGGAGGAAGTATTATACTGGGACAAGAGCAGGACAGCGTGGGAGGGGGTTTAGACCCAAGCCAAGCTCTACTTGGTCGTATAACAGGTTTCAACTTATGGTCTAGAGCTCTCAGTGGTGATGAAGTAGCAGAAGTCTTCAAAGACTGTTCCATTGGAGGCGATGTCTTCACTTGGGATCTGTCAGACCTGACTATAACCGGCGATGTAATTCGTAGAAGCGATCGTGTTTGCGGTGAGCTTATGATATTATCAATTTCTTAGTTCTGCTGCCTGAAGTACAAAAGATTATTTGGTTTGATAAGAAGGCAACGTACAATTTAGTTTTGAAACCTATTTGAGTGATTGCTTATGTGTTTGTTGTTTGTTGATTTGTTTTTATTACAAGGGCCAACAGTACAGAGTCGATCTGCAACTTTTGGCATTATTTTCATGATTTTATATTTAGATTTAAATGTTCATAGAAATATTCTTACTTGGAGATGTTTAATCAAGTATAATTATCCACTCAGGTTTCAGTAAGACAAATAATAAACGAGTGCTGCACCCAAATATGGCCGCCTCCATACAACTAACATGACAAACAGTGTAAATGGTGCATGTACACATTTGAATCTTTACAAATACAACATGGTGCAACCTACTGGAAGGACAGGAAATGTTCACTCCACTTTGACAAAAAATCTCCGTTTTTCACATAACATGGCAAGATTTTGAAATTGGCAGGACATTTAAACTGAACAAAAAATCTGGTCAATTTCTTGCCTATTCTGCCACAAGCAAACGTTATCGAGATATAGTTAATGACTACATCGTTCAATTTGCAGATTGCAATGAATATCTGTTGAAATTTGAGGTTGAACAAATTTCGCAGAGTTGCAGCTAATGGGTCTTTATGCTCCAATGTTCAAGTTGCCCAAAAGCTTTGATAATCTTAACCAATGATGCCGATGCTTTCGATAAAGAATGGCATTAGCCAGGAGTTCCTGTTAAATGGAAATGATCTATGTTTACACTCACCATACTAACTTCAGAAATGCATATTATAACGACGAAATTTATGAGCAATTAAATCAGAAGTAATTATTACCGGCGAAAAATGTCAAAAGTTAGTGTTATAGCTCCTTAAAACTCTGTTTCGAAACACCTGGCATCACTTCTTGGTCTTTTAGCCAGAGGTCCATATATCTTTCTTTCATGAATTTGACTTTGTTTGTGTACCAGTTATCTACTGTCTGTTCTGTTCTGTTTTGCGTCTATGTTTACAACTATTGTATTAAGAATTCTGACCTAGTGTTATCGGATTATGGATAGGTATGATTGCGCTTTTTCTACACCAGTAAATTTGACTGTCATAAGCAGCAAAAATCATGTTGTTTTAACTACAGTACTTCATGTGTACATTTTAAGTTATGCTTTTGATTCTTAATAATGGTGCTCTCACTGTGTTAGTTGTGATCTACAAAGTCTTAGCAGTCTAGCACTTACTGTTGAAAATGATGTATAAGGAAGTGTTCAACTTCTTCAGCATCCCCCCCCCGACCGAAGAACTCATCTTAGCAACTTAATATCAGCATTTTCATTTTAGAAATAGTGCAAACAACTTCACATCTACACATCACATACTGTGTCCTATTTCTGTAGAAAAACTTAACATCACGGCACATACCCATGATTTTCTATGCATGAATTTTGAGGTAGTATCGATTTTGATTGTTTGTCCATGGCAATTGCACTTGCACCTAACCACACATCCTAGCAAAGTTGAAAAAGTGTCATCATCAAACAATTCATCTTAAAAGTAACAGCATTGTAAGGATAAAAGAATAATGTAAAGTTTGATATGACTGAGTAGAGCAAAATAGGTTGTACATGCACTTGGGATATTTTTACGATCTTGTTTGCATTGCCAGCTTGGGACTTCTTCTTTATAGGCGATGAAAAGGTACTTTTAAAAATTATTTTGTGTGCAGACAGGTTATGAGAAAATTTCAATTTCTGTAGTTATACACTGCTTGTTCGTCTCTTCAGGGCTATTCTTCAGCTGCTTCCTTGCACAGTATATGATGCACATAGTCCAACCACATACCTAAGTAAGCAAAAAAAATCAATGTCGAAAGGACATTCATATACTGTATAATAAGTTAAAAGAATGACATTGTAGTGAAAAGCAAAAATTGGCCAAAAATATCACACATCTTAGAGTCTACCAAAAAACTTTAGCAAAGTCTGGGCCGTGAATAAAGACAAATTGATTATGTCATCAAATGGTTTTTCATCAAGGCCATGACTCGATAACCGATGTACATAAATAAACCATAGCATCAATGACACTTTGTTTACATTTGGTTCGATGTAGCAGACCAGTGTAAGTATACTTGACTAAGTTTACCCCTGGGAACATGCTTACCAAGTTTCAAAGCTATTGGACGAGCATTTTCAGAGAACTAAAAATTGGAAAAATTGTCCCAAAACTACAATAATATGAAAATTCCACCACAATTTGAAGACACTCAACTAAGGTTGCCTCTTTGTACATGCACACCATGCTTATGCGCGCACATGAGGAAGACAAGATATGGCATCTGCTGGCCAGCCCTTCCTATATGAAGTACAGCATCTTCGACGGTGACGTCGCAGCATACTGCTCCACAAGCCTTAGCTCATCCTTAACCACCCCGTGTATATTGGCATGAGCATCCAGGACCTCTCGAAGCTCCAAATGTACGACTCCTTCTACGGCCAGATGTCATTACAGGGTGCAGTGCCTGCTGCTTTACATAAATACTGACTTGCTCCTCCTCGAGGTCCAGACACAGGACGCAGGACATGACCAGATGCCGGCCCCTGTATGACACCTCCAACTACCCACATGATCACTTCCTCTACAGCCAAGAGAACCAGAAGGTGCTTGGCAAGATGAAGACGAGTGCGCAGAGCGCCCTATTGCCGAGTGTGTGGACCTGCGTCCCAAAATTTACTCAATCCAAGAGACCGGGGATTGGTCATCAAGAGGTCCAAGGGCGTGAAAAAAGAGTGCTTGCCTGGCTCATCTGCCATAAGCAGTTCAAAGAGGCCCTCTTCAGCAGGGGGCGCTTCTGCTACATCATGAACATGCTGCGTTCCATGGGGCACCATATCTATGAACAGCTCTTGAACAAGGTCTCTTCAAGGTAGGTTTACCTGGGTTGCCGACCTCTGTCTTCAGTATTGTTTCCGCGACTATCGAGTATACAATGGTCAGCCCTGCCAGCAAAGCCCCTTTTTGTACAAAGTGGTAACAGGGGTCTTGTTGTCCATCGCACCATAAATATGTAAATATAAAAATTGCAAGGCGGTGTCCATTTGGTAAGTGAATGCCGCGAAGCAGGACCAAGAGGAGGAGAAGGATAAGGAAGGCTCATGTGGCCTGTTGCTTGGGCCATAGCCGGTGGGCGGACTGGAGGACAAGCGTGAATTTGATTTGAGTAGTACAAGCTTAGGGCTGTCAAAGTGACCCCAGCCACCCCTAGGAGAACATAACAATCGCTGTACCAAGTCTTAGAGCACGCAGCATTCAGTGCCTCTCCGGAGGAGCCACAACCGACCCTGTGGGTCACTTTCTTTTCTTTCTCTTGCTTTTTCTGCAAGCTGATCTCGGCTAACTTCTTTCCCATTTGCACTCGACCAGGGTCTTCTCTTTCTTTGGAAGCATAATCTTCATCATCTTTGCTGTGTCCGAAGGCTCCACTGCCTGTGTTTCCACAGTCTGCACTTCTGGGAATCGGTGGCCTCCACTGCACTTTCCGGCGAGGCCATCCCCGTCTATGTTAGTCCCCGGATTCTTTTGGCCCCCTGTGTTTATGTCAACGTGTTTGGTCGTGATCAGCTCTGCACCGACACCGGCGAGAACGGGTCTCCAGCATAAGTCAAGGCTCCCCAAAGCTTATTCATATCACTCCTGGTAAGGAAATCGGTGTTCTGATCATTTGAAAGCCCCTCCGTGTTGTCAATCGGCAGCAAGCAGCCAAGACCCTTACTAGCAAAAGAAATGATGTCCTTGACGATGTTCTCGCTCACACGTGCATTGAATACTCTCATAGATGGTGTTAAGTTTGTTAATTAGCTCAAGCTTCATTTTCTCGACGGCCTTTAGGGTGAAAGGTTTGCCAAGCAAATCCATTGCTCTGGCTGTCCGCCACTACATTCAGCAGGCACCGCCTTTTCTTTTCTATGGGGTCCTCCTCTTCCCCTTCCAAAGGGGGAGGTCACTGGGAAGCCTGATTCCTTCAACACGTCCTGCACTTTTTCGACCATCACTTCTATCCTTTGCACAAATATTATTGTCCGGCGATATTTGTACCCAAAGAAGCTGATAAGGAGCCATGGCACCAGCAGGACCACTGCCGTGAGGGGTGCATCTTTATATCTTGTGCTAATGCTTCTTACGATAAACTCTGTACTGGCGCATGAACATGGGTTCTCCGCAAAAGCGTGCAGCTCGTCAAGCAAGGACAGGACATCACCTCCTGCCAGTTTGGCTTTTGAGAGCAGGATCCATAGTACCTCATGCACGTCTTGAGATTCTCCTTTTGAGTGAGTTTGTGGGCTGGAGATATCAGAAGAACCATTATCGGCATGCCTACTGGTCCTACAAAGACTGCCTGCGCAAGCACCACATCTGGGACATAGATAAGGAGAAGACCCGAGGCAAACGCCCCCTGGCCTACATATATGCCGCCCTTGATCTAGCACACTAACTTTTTTGAGTTTTACTACTCCACTAGTCTGTCCCCCTAGGATGCAACGAGCCTATTTTTGTCCATCGCCCGATAATGATGGACGTATCTTTAGCCAAATAATGAAATAGCCCTCCAAGAGCCATGGCGATAGCCAACACTCCTGTCATTTTTGCTTCATGCTCGATGTTGAGCTCTGCTGTGGTGTTGCTGCTCGCAAACCCTTTGCCTGCATGTGTAGGGGCAGGAGGTGGGGTGGTGTGGGAGAGGAGCTTTCCCCTGCAGGGAGTTTGTCACCTATGAGCCTGTCTGTCTTGGCAGGGAGCCCTTCCATCTTGTAGGCCACGTTTTTCTTTACTTTGGCATTGGCGCCATCATTGTAGCCAAAACTCATTTCAGCAGTTACGTACTGCAGCATGTTGTTGTACCCTACGACATTTCTATTGATTATTAGCATCTTGCTTGCCATCAGCAGCAGAGTCGGCAAAATTGCCATATTCAGCTTTACCCATATGGCATGTTTGTAAATCATCAACAATTACCTGTAAACAGGTCCAGAGGCACCATTCGTCTACACGTAGATGTCAGTTGCCGGTGCAGATTCTGAAATTAACTAAGGCTTAAACTTTTGCTAAAGCTTTTCTGAATGAAACTTTCAATCACTGTCTTACCAAATCAACAATGAATATTAAGGGTTCACCGTGCAAAGTTACGTAACTTTTTGCGATATTTGAATTTCAAAATTGATGCTATCTCTGTGTTAACTATATAGGGTAAAATACATTGCTGGATTTTTTCAAAAATAAGGACAGTGAAAGATTTTCTTTCTCCATGAGCTTTAAAATTTGAGAGTCCAAATAGCTGTCTCTGAGACGCGTTCAACCTAAAGGTTTGGATACAAATAAAACTATAACACATTAATAGTCAGTACTTGAAAGATTTATGATCCTTATCTGTTGCAGATTTGACAACCATCGAATTTGAGAAGACTGACACAATTGTGACCGTATCTAAACCAATCCCTGAACTATCTGCATTGACTGCTTGCATTTGGGTAAAAATTAACGAGGCCGGACACAATGCAGCATTTGTGTCCTACGCTGTGCCTGGACATCACAATGAATTTTTAATCCACTATTATGGCATCGGCTTCCACTTTTTCATCGGCAATAAGCTGATGGCCGTTACTTCACCAAGTCTTGATGACGATGCTTGGCATCAAGTGTGCATTACTTGGTCTTCACGTGACGGCAGCTTGAATTATTACCATAATGGTGTGATCTATAAAGCTGGAACAGCTTATCGCACTGGATATACAATGGCAAGTGGTGGTGTAATGGTCTTGGGACAAGAACAGGACGCTGTAGGTGGTCGATACGATGCAAACCAGGCACTAGTTGGTAGTTTGACACAATTCAACATGTGGTCAAGGATGCTTGATGGAGACGAGATTAAATCATTAGTGGGAGATTGTTCAATCGCTGGCGATATATTCGCATGGAATCTTGCTAATTTACAGATAGATGGCGACGTTTCTCTGAAAACCAAAGACGTTTGCGGTAAGTTTTCATCAAAACTGCTTTACAAATGATCAGCTGTCAGGCCAGATTATTTAAACTGTCAACTGCGTGTACACAATAGCTTGCATGAGAGTATGAAGTTTACTGACTAATAAAGTGCTTGGAAATTTAACTGTCGTTTTATACAACATAGCCCACTGTAGATAAGGATTGCTGAAAGGTAGACTATGAAAGTTTGAACGCTTTGTGGATATTTTGTATATTTCGTGTATTGCAATTCCAATATAAAAAAAGCCGTATTCGGTATCTTTATCGACCTCTATAAGTTATGTAGCTGTTCTTTGCTTTCTCAGAATCGCGTATCGTAAACCGGGCCATTCTTGAACTTAAAACAACGAATACGAAAATTGTAGTCTCCAAACCAATCCCTGAACTGGCCGCCGTGACTGCTTGCATTTGGGTGAAAATCAATGAGACTGGACACGATGCGGCACTGGTGTCATACGCCGTATCTGGACATTACAATGAATTCCTAATCCATTATCTTGGTGCCAGCTTCCATGTATACGTCGGAAATGTACTTTTATTCATACAAACAAAGCCAATCAGTGCTGGTGCATGGCATCACGTGTGTATCACATGGTCTTCAAAGGACGGCAGCTGGAAGTATTATCATAACGGAGCTGTCAAGAGTGCTGGCCGTGATTATCAGACCAATTATAACATAGAAAGTAGCGGCTTTTTAGTTTTAGGACAAGAGCAGGACGCCCTCGGAGGATGGTTTGACCAGAATCAAGCACTCGTCGGTAGTTTGACAGAATTTAACATGTGGGAAAGATCACTGGCTGATGATGAAATTACAAATGTTGTACGAGACTGTTCTCTTTCGGGTGACCTGTTCGCTTGGAATATTAACCATCTTGTCATTGAGGGTGATGTTTCAGAGAGAAGTGAAGACGTATGCTGTGAGTAGAATTTAAAATGCTATGGTTTTTTGCCGTTAAATACTTCAATTAAGAGAATGCGGACCTTGTCAACTATGCTGCCACAGAAGTACCAAGCGGACTGTATCATTATTTCTAGGGATAACCGACGGGTGTGAAAGACTGAATATAGTCATTGAACAACACGTTTGCCTAAGTTCAACTACGTACCAGTTCAATAAGTCGTATGTTCTGTCTTCTCAAGCTCTAAACTAAGGTCAACAATTTACTACTTCAATAAATCCTACATGGTAACAGGTTATGTAAAGTCATTAGAACTTTCTTGTGTTCATACACATTGTATAGATGCGTTTGCCTGAGTTAAACTACGTACTGTAAAACTACTCAACTAAGTTTAACTACTCTAACAAGTGCTGCTGTAATAGCATGAGTGAAGAAAAGTGCCAAAACGAATGAGTATTATCCCCGAAATAAAGCTATTCTACTCGACTAAAAAGGTGGTTGTAGAATGTGTGGAGTTGGGTGCCAAACGGTAAAGGCACTACAGGACAATAAACTTTGCATTGAGTGTATGTGTGTTTCACATCTTCAAAAATACAAATACAAGTACACTACTGCTAGTCTCGCCCTGACAATATTAGCACGCCTATTCAGCCCCTCACCATCTTCGGCCACCCCTAAAAATAACGGAACAGTCCGCTTGGTACTTGTGTGGCAGCATACATGACAAGGTCCGAGAATGCTAGGCAGAAATCGTGCATTCTATATTTCTGTGTATTCACTTTTTGCCATATCGCGACGTAACTGATCACATACTTATTCATATATTAACCATGTTTGTTATAATGCTTCACATCGTTCTTTTTCGTTTCGCATTCTCCTTCAGAACCAAGAATATGGATAATATTTGGCCATAAAATATTACGAAATTGTAATATGCCTTTCCGGCTTTTAGAAACAAAACGTGAAATCTAGAGTCATGCACTTGATTTTGAAATAATTTTAGCTTACATATATATGTAGGAACGAAATGTAAGCATGAAGGCTTATCGAAATTCTCAAAATTCATTCCCCAACTAATAGTACATACAAATTACTCATGACGTACCTTTTACCACTCCCGATATTGCTGTAAACACTTACAATCACGTGTTATAAACTGGGCGTTATATTGTCTGCCTGCAGTTCGAAACTACACAGACGGTTGATGTAGCTGACGTAATAACAAGTACAGATTTTGTCATGGCGTATTTTGGCGTGGGAAAATCCTCCATTTCGTTCAGAGACGACAAATTAGGCTGTAACATTTCGATTAGCCAAATGTTTGCATAAGGGAGCATTCGCTTTTTAAGGGGAGAAGGAGCCAATAGAACTTAAGCTACAAATGAAATGCAAAAAACAACCTCCCTCAAATCAATTTTCTAAAATTTACCCCATCCCCTTAATTCATCAATTCTTAAAAGTGACACAAAAACAAAATTTTCATTGAATTTAATCCATTAAACCTTTGCACCCTAAGGCCCTCGGTTGAAAAACAGTGAGCCTTGAAAAGTGTTTGCAAGAAAAGAGTGACTCTCCCAAATTTTCATGCACAAAAAACAATGACCCTCCCCCAGATGTCACAATCTGTATCAATAATATCTTAAATGACATATGATTTCTCTTTTGACCTCTGAACTTTCAAAATATCCAATTTGAACTTTACAAACTAAGGATCACTTCGATGAAATTCAAATATCATTTTTGTTGTTCCCATTTGCATTTTCAAACGCTTAATTCTCATTACATAAATTTAAATCAATTGTTAAACATTAATAAAAGTAGAGATTTAGCTAATTTTGTGTTGGAAAAATTATCCAGTTTTCTCATAGACTGCGACATTTCGGTGAAACTCTAAAATCATATTTCTTGCACACACATGTACATATAACTACCCTGGTCTAATCAAGTACATTAATATCAAAAATCAAGCTTCTATAAATACACAGAGTTAGCTACTTTTGTATTGGCAAAAATATTCATAGTTTCCTCATAGATTATAATGTATAGTGAATCAACATTCGGTGAAATTCTAAAATCATATTTCTTGCACACATATGCACATGTAACTGCCCTGGTCTAATTAAGTACATTAATATCAAAAATCAAGCTTCTATAAATACACAGAGTTAGCTAGTATTGTATCGGAAAAAATATTCTTAGTTTCCTCATAGATTACAATGTATAGTGAATCAACATTCGGTGAAATTCTAAATCATATTTCTTGCACACATATGCACTTGTAACTACTATAGTCTGATCATATAAATTAATATCAATAATCAAGCATCTTTAAAAACATATATTTAGCTAGTTTTGTGTTTGAAAAATATTGTTTTTAGTTTCCTCATACGAATCAACATTTCAGCTGTGAAAGTCTAAAATCAAGTCTCTTATTTTAATGTATGTAATTACAAAGTTGAAAAGTTTTTGCAAACACTTCGTATACAATGTTTTCCAAAATTTGAGTTATTTTTCCAGTATTCAAAGTGTCATAAAGTTAGATTGTGAACATGGCATAACACTTCTTTCTCTTAGTCAACGTGCAAATTTTATTTTTGTGAACAAAGGTGCTCTTTTCTGCTTGTTATCACCTCTTCAGACAGAATAAGGCTATGTTCGTATTCTCTTTTATATATTTTTGGTCAATTCTGTTGTGTTTTGCCATAACTCCATACAAACTTTGGTAACAATTTGACCCCCTCCAATCATTGATTGTAAAATTTGAATCCCCATAAAATAGTTTCGTAAAAGTCATCTCCCCAAATTTCTACGGCACCTCTTCCCTTAAAAAAGAATACTCCCTATATACTATATAGTAGGGGAGCGGTTGACGTTTGTAATGGTACTTGAACTTGCATCACTGTTAGAATATTTGTATTATTATTATTATTATTATTGCTGTAAAGAAACTATACATTGATTGTATGTCGTTTACATAACATTCTTTGTCTCTCAGTGTCTCACATTTCAGATGGAACTGTTCTGAAATTGGAAACTCATGATACGAAAGTAATAGTCTCTCAAATGATTCCCGAGTTTACTGCCATATCTGCTTGCATTTGGGTCAAAATCAACGAGGTTGGACACGACGCAGCTCTGGTTTCTTACGCTGTGCCGGGACATGCAAATGAATTTCTGATCCACTATTATGGTGTTGGCTACCATATGTTTATTGGAAACAAACTGTTGGCCATCGCAGCATCGCCCATTGACGATGGGGCATGGCATCATGTGTGTATCACATGGTCTTCAAGTGACGGTAGCTGGAAGTATTACCACAATGGCGTCGTCAATAAAGCTGGCATAGATTATCAAATCGGATATACAATAGCAAATGGCGGTGCAATGGTGTTGGGACAAGAACAAGACACTGTAGGTGGTAGATATGACGCAAAACAGGCACTAGTTGGTAGTTTGACAAAATTCAACATGTGGTCTCGAATGCTTAGCATGGATGAGATTGAAAAAGTGGTAGGAGATTGTTCAGCCTTTGGTGATATATTTGCATGGAATATTGCTAATTTGCAAATAGAGGGCGATGTTTCTCTTGAAACAGAAGATGTTTGCGGTAAGTTTCAAGCATCAAATGTTGTCTAATAATCGAAACTACAAGAGCATTGACTTTATTGACAGTAAAGCAAATATAAGTGTCAAAGAAGTATGAACGAGCCTGGTTTTTAGAATTGTGCTGTCAGTCTTGTAATTAGTAAAATCAGAAAATTTGAACAAACTCATCGAGGATTTCTTGGCATGTAAACTGTAACAGGCATTGATATTTTATCAAGTTTTCAAGTCTCTGAGTCATTCTACAGTTTTATTTTTGTTTGTTTGGTTTCTTATTTTGCAGAATCACAATTCGCAAACCACGTCATTCTCGAGCTGAAAACGGCAAACACAAACATAGTTGTGTCTAGACCAATTCCTGAACTGGTAGGTGGGACTGCTTGCATTTGGGTTAAAATCGATGAGGATGGACAGAATGGCGCATTGGTGTCCTACGCCGTATCTGGACATGACAATGAATTTCTTATCTACTACCTTGGCGAAGGATACCATTTGTGGATCGGCAATGCAAAGCTAATCATCAAGGCAGCACCAATCAATGATGGCGCATGGCATCATGTGTGTATCACATGGTCTTCAAGTGATGGCAGCTGGAAGTATTATCATAACGGAGCTGTCAGCAACGTTGGCCGTGATTTTCAAACCAATTATGTCATAGAAGGCAGTGGCTTTTTAGTTTTAGGACAAGAGCAGGACGCCCTCGGAGGACGGTATGACCAGAATCAAGCACTTGTTGGTAGTTTGACAGAATTCAACATGTGGGAAAGAGCACTGACTGATGGTGAAATCACAGACGTTGTTGGAGACTGTTCTCGTTTAGGGGACGTGTTCGCCTGGAATATTAACCATCTTGTCATTGAGGGCGATGTTTCACAGAGAAGTGAAGACGTATGCTGTAAGTCGAACTGTCACTTTTTTGAAAAGTCCGAGTGACAGTTGCCACTCAAATATTATAATTGAGAGAATGCTGAAGATATTGGTTTTGGTTACATTTTGTTCATTCTCTGGCCATGCAGCATTGTACTTTATTCACTTATTCATATATAAGCCTATATTCCATATCATATCATACCAGTGCCTGATTGTCAAGGCGTGAAGATAACAATGCTATATTCGCAACATAGCAAGGATCGAACAAGCATGAGCTCTCAGCTAGGAAAAGTACTTGTTTGAAGTTTCACGCCACAAGGTCATTAAACTGTTATGGTGTAACATCAACAAACCCCTTCAGCTATGGGATTATTACTCTGTTTATTCACTATACTTCGGCTGACTAATCAATGTGGATAACAACTTGCAAAGGTGTGGTGTGGCATTTATAACCTGCTTTGTGTTCGGGGACAATAGTCATGGCTCTTCTGAGTTAGGAATACCTCACATATTCAGTGTACATAACGTAGTAGTTGTCGCTGTAGTGGTTTTGGTGCATGTGGTGCTCTTTTTAAGGTACTTGTCACAGCGCTATTGTTATCGTTAACTTTAAATAGGGATACTTATGTTTCATATCGAAGATGCATAATATTCTTTTTGTCTCAGTGTCTCACATTTCAGATCGAACTGTGCTGGAATTGAAGACAGACAGCACGAATGTAATAGTTTCTAAAACGATTCCTGAGTTGTCTGCTGTAAGTGCCTGCATTTGGGTGATCATCAACGAGGACGGACACGATGCAGCTCTGGTTTCTTATGCTGTGCCAGAGCATCACAATGAATTTCTCATCCATTATCTTGGCGTTGGCTTCCATGTGTACATAGGCAATGTACTTCTGGTCATTCCAGTATCGCCGATCGATGATGGCTCATGGCATCACGTGTGTATCACATGGTCTTCACGTGACGGCAGCTGGAAATATTACCTTGATGGTGTCGTCAACAAGCTGGCAGTGATCATCAGACGGGGTATGCCATAATGGGCGGTGGTTGTCTAGTTTTGGGACAAGAGCAGGATATCGTAGGAGGTCGTTACGACGCAAAGCAAGCACTGGTTGGTGGTCTAACACAATTCAACATGTGGTCAACAGCAATGAATGACAATGAAATCGCCACCGTCACCGGGTCTTGCTCAAGTGGCGGTGACGTTTTCAGTTGGAATATCGGCGACCTTTACATAGAGGGCGATGTTTCAATGAAGGTTGAAGATGTCTGCTGTAAGTACATTCACACAACTCTACTTTGAAGTTCTTGTGTTTATTAGTCTACATTCGATATTTGGAGAGGTAGATGAAAAGAAAAAAATAAGATCTTTTAAGCAGTGTTGTTAAACTTCATGTGGTGCTGTTTTTGCACAAAAGTATTCACATTATTGGTGCAATCCGAAAAAGATGTCGGTACGCGGGGCATCTTGCATATTCTCGTCACACTGAATAAATTCTGCCACATGTTTGAGACTGAAATCTCAAAAATCTTGAAGATGAAACACCTCTAAAGATTCGATTGTTCATCTCGTAAACCTGTAGAGGGTCTGGTCAATGTAAACAAGGAGAGACACTGGAGAGAGTAAGAATGAAAGATTACGAAGTGAAAAGTAATTGTCATAACTTGCTGCATTTGATAAAATAACACACTGGATAGTTAAAAAAGTAAAGATTTCTCAGAAAATGTGTGCATTCTCTGCCCTCTGCAACAAACGACGGGAGTCAATAATTGTTTTTTATGACCACTATTCCCTCTAATGAACACGATTGGCACTAATTTCGGATAATAGGATCTTCATATTTTTCAAATTTCTCAAAAGGATTAGGTGCCATATAGCTGAAAGGTGCAATATTACAAATTACTTGTAAAAAACAAGTGTCTAACTTAGAAGAGCAGATGAGCCTACATTTGCCAATAAAACCGACATTACTTCACCATCCAATTATCCTAAATTAGTTCCAATTGTGTTAAAGGTATGTCATTGCTTGTTTTTGAAAGAATCCGTTTGTTGAGTTTTTTTCGGTATCTCATATTTCAGGAATATAGGACTGTACTCAAATTGACGACAGCAAGGACAAACGTGGTTGTAACCAAACCAATTCCTGAACTTTACAGGAGGATTACAGTATATTTGTCACGTGATATTAATTATCTATCAGAGGTGAAATTAGGTTAAATTTGCTTATGTTTCTCTTCAAACTTGGTATGTACAATCTTATTGGATGATTAAAATGTTATCGTCTTTATCACCTTTAATTGCAAAATAAATAATGTCAAGATATAGCACAAACATGGATTGTTTTTTATTCTTTTGTTATCAGAGTTTTTGGATGATTTTACGAATTCGGATATATTTGCAGTTCTTCTATTTGATTTATTAGATAATCATATCAGGAGACGAGAACAATTCAAAGAATACTTACATATAAAACAACAGCATCGCTCAGAAAATAAGAAAATAAGAAAATAAGACAGAGAATCAGAAAATAAGTTGTAAGGCAACAAATCTATATTATTCTACTTACTTTATTTGCAGAGGGAGCGGCTTAGTTTAAGTCGGTGCTTGTGTGAAATTTCGTAGACTTGTGAAACTTTCATTCGCCGCATTGCATCACAGGCGACTAGACGGACTGCAATACTGCCTCTAGAAAAATGGCATGGCAATTGCTTTGCATATATTTACATAACTAATCTGTTCATTAGCTGATCAAGAGAAATATTATCTAAAACTCAAAGTCACTGGAGCTTCAACTCTTCTGACTTTAAAAATGGAACAAATGGTCAGCCAATTTTTTTTGAACCAATCTTTGATTTCGTCAATTTCAACTGCTGTAGGCAATGACAAAGATTTCTCAAGAGCGTAGCAGCTTGTTGCTGCATGATGAATGGATCAAGACTTTCGCCAAGGACAAACTCGATTCCCTCGCAGAAATATGTCTTCTTCCTCTCTTTATACAGCCGGCTGTTGTCTACTTTTGTAGCACTTGTACGGCATACAACGCAGATACTATTTTGTGTTTTTGGTGATACGTACGAGGTCGCTCTCATTTTCGTTGGCATGATCGTATCAGATATTTTGCTGTAGTGAAGTTATCATCATTGAGCAACATCATCTATTACAGCTACGTGGGTTTTATGCGTGGGGACACGAAGTCACTTGTTACTGCTCCCATGATGCAAATTACTATGATGTCACCATATAAATAATAGGAATTCTTAATTTTGTCGATTTAAAATGCTGAAATCGGAAATAATAAGGAACAAAGAACAAGAACATGCCAAGAAAAATATGATACATATTACAATGAGCACTTCTACTGAGTTACTGTAAGCCATAAAAAACTATAAAATTAAAATAATTTTTCAATTCTTGTTCGAATCTTTATCTAGTAGGAATATTTTTGACTTTCTGTAGAATATTGTTCCACACTATCACATCAAAAAGTACCAGAAAATTTAAGAGTGTTTTGCCTTAAACTGGTTCTGCATATCGAGGAACTGAGATTATTTCTATCTTTGGATAGAGAGCTATATGAACGATCAATTAAGGAAAAGTACAATTTGAATTGCCTAGAAAGTTTGTAATGTAGCTCTAGCGCGGAATAAAAGGACGGTCTGTCTTCTACACACTCCTCAGTAAGCCCAGATATCACATGATGGTTTTACAAAAACTGACTTGCACAGACGGGTATGGAAATACAAGTAAACATGCACTTTTGCGCTCACGGATTTGTTTATACAATGGTTCATTCAAATTCCGGGTTAAACCCATAAATTGATGGCGTGTTAATTTTACGATTGAGCATTGATTAAAGTCTTCGAATCCGTCTAAAATATTATTTCTGTGGTACACAATTTCTTCATATCTTTAATACTGAACTTCACACATAGCAGATGACTCTGTCATTCGACAACTATGCATATCTGATATAAATTATGAACTCCAGCATCAAGATACAGACCACAGTCACAAACTCATCGACTGATTTTGATAGGATAGCATGCGCCAACCCCGTTTAGCCATCAATAATTTAGTAACAGTGGTACCACATATTTCATGTTAAATCATACTCTAAATGATGAGGCACACAAAATTGATCCATCTTTTTATGGCATTGAAGAAAGTATGTAAACTATATTACGCTAATGGACTAGACCAACTGGCCCGATTATCATATCGTGTGTTATAATCCCTGGTTTGTAATACAGAGCTATTTTCATTATTCATTAAAATATTCTCGTGTCGGTTGGTGAGTTTTCTGATCTCTCTCTCTCTCTCTCTCTCTCTCTCTCTCCTCTCTCCTCTCTCTCTCTCTCTCTCTCTCTCTCTCTCTCTCTCTCTCTCTCCTCTCTCTCTCTCTCTCTCTCTCTCTTCTCTCTCTCTCTCTCTCTCACACACACACAACACACACACACACGCGCGCGCGCGCGCACGATGAATACATGGGATAAGATAGCGCCGCCTTTTTTCGGCTGTTCTGTGTCTTTTGGACTTCTGTTTCGGTCAGGATTGATTCAGCTAAGTCGGATTTTGTTTCTAGTTGGTGTCTACTACAATTTTTGGGGCTATTTTGTCCCGTTTCCTTGAGGATTTAAAGGGATTCTGTTCTTTGGGGTTGAGGTTGGCACGCCATACAAATATGGCTGCCAACCAACTCAGTGTATTTGAGTTCGAGGAGGACACTGACAATGCCTTTTCGAAACTCTCAATGAGATATGGTCTTAAATTTGAAAGTATTGAAGGTATATCTGTTAATGATAATGTTTCTCGAGTTGTTGATACCTCTGATATTCTAGCTGCTTCTAGAATGAATCGGTGTGTCGGTTTTCTCAAAACAATTTCAAAAGTGACATAGGTTTGCACTGAAGGTGTTCATGTAAATGAAATATTTCTGCTGCCAACTCCTATGGTTCAACCTGCAACAAAAGTAATTATATCAAATGTCCCTCCATTTATTTCCAACTCACGTTTATATGAAGATTTGTTGCAATATGGGGAAGTTTTAGGGCATACTTTTCGTCATATTTCTCTCGGTTGTCCCAGACAAAATCTGAAACATATAAAATCCTTTCGTAGATAGGTTTATATTGTTCTGAAGCGAGAATTCAAGACGTTCAATGGCGTTTTGCGTGTCAATCACAATGGCAAATACTACGTAACCCTGTTTACATATCCACTGATGAGTTGAGATGTTTTTCATGTCAGTATATAGGACATATTCGGAAGAACTGCTCGAAAATTTTTACTTTTGAGACTACTGAATCTGAACTACAATCTCAACCTGAAACTGCCAATGAAAATACAAATCATGTTGATTCCGATGATAACACTGATAACACTTCATCACCCAAGACTCGGACGCAAGCTCCATCATCTCAGAATGACAGAGCAAATTCTAGTGCAGATCTAGATCTAGATCTAGAAAATGGGAATGTTTTAGTGGAAAACCTGGTTCCACATGACCAAATAGTATTGTAAGTTCTTTTCCGCGAAGGCGCAAAAATAGAAGCTAGCTAGTAGTTTACGCAAGGCTATCAATTTAGAACACAGAACGCCCATGTTTGAAAAGCTAGATTGTTGTCATAATGTTTCTTCTTCAATCCTCGTCGCCTGAAGCTCACACAAGAAGAAATTTCCTTGTCTGTGCCTGAAGATAAAAATTCAGCTCTCCCAAACATGTGACATTGTAATGTTGTTTGCCACGGGCTTGCGAAAGTTTTTTATATTATTTCGAGACTGGAAAGTTCATCCCTTTTACGACTAGACTTTGTTTGTGATATGCCGTAAACAATAATTTGTGCCAAAACAGCTTACAGACAGCTGTATGCTGAAGAATGATAAGTGCATTTTTCATTGTAGTGATACCTGTGTAATATTCTATAACCGTGAAGTCCATTTGCTGCCCTGCAAATAGTGCGGCCACATCAACGTTGTAAATCAGTGATCACTGCTAGTTTCAGATTATCATCCAAAGATGAATGATTCTAATTATATTATATCATGCTACCATGCACCATTGTGATTGGACGAGAGCTTATTCCACCAATGCTAAAATGATCCCCTAAACCTGCATATAAGGTCAAGAGCATGGGATTGTTACAGAGCCCGCGCACGGCTCATATTCCATGTCGAGCGTTTCAACATGTCCGAGTACAAATAATTATACCGATTAAGTGCAATTTATTGCGTTCAAATAATTTGCCTTGTGTAAGTCGCAATAACATGAAAAAACCGAAACAGTTGATTGTGATGGTGACTCTGATTCAAATACATGAGCCTGGGGGGAGAGAGAGAGAGAGAGAGAGAGAGAGAGAGAGAGAGAGAGAGAGACAGACAGACAGACAGACAGACAGACAGACAGACAGACAGACAGTAAATATCCGATACTTAAAAACTGCGTAAAGTTGTGCCTTCATAGCAAACTGTTCACTGGTGAGTATAAACGCAATGGTAATCTCTTTTTAAGGGTAACATTGGACCGCATTCACGAAATTAATGTACCTAGCACTGCACCCAGGGCACTGCAGACACTGATGTGAGAAGATGCAGATAGCGTGGCTTACCCTTATAATGACGGGAGCAGGCAAAGGGTGTAAAATAAGACGGGATGCATGGATATCTTCGTATTACTCTCAACATGTAGTTTATGAAATAAGGGTTAAGCTAAAGTTTGCATTAATTATGACATATCAGTAACTAGAATACCAACAAAAATGCATGACAAGTCTGCACAATAATAAAAATAAACCATTTAATATAATGAGGGCATTGAGTTAATTTAAAGGATAAATCAAATTGAATTCAGGCGTAGAGGGACTTAAAATGAGGAATTGAATTGACTTGTTTGTGGAAATCAATCGAAGTAGTTTTAACCATTACCACAATTGAAAAAAGTGACTTTACCATTGCGCTTCCCCATGTAGTACCGGCAGTGATGAGGCCCAGCAGGGCCAGAATTCATGTAGTCCGGGCAGTGATGAGGCCTAGCAGGGCCGGAATTCATGTAGTCCCGGCAGTGATGAGGCCTAGCAGGGCCGGAATTCCTGTAGTCCGGGCAGTGATGAGGCCTAGCAGGCCGGAATTCCTGTAATCCCGGAAGTGATGAGGCCTGGCAGGGCCGGAATTCCTGTAATCCCGACAGTGATGAGGCCTAGCAGGGCCGGAATTCCAGTAGTCCCAGCAGTGATGAGGCCTTGCAGGGCCAGAATTCCTGTAGTCCCGGCAGTGATGAGGCCTAGCAGGGCCAGGATTCCTGTAGTCGTGGCAGTGATGAGGCCTGGCAGGGCCGGAATTCCTGTAATCCCGGCAGTGATGAGGCCTAGCAGGGCCGGAATTCATGTAGTCCCGGCAGTGATGAGGACTAGCTGGGCCAGAATTCCTGTAGACCCACAAGTGATGAGGCCTAGCAGGGCCGGAATTCCTCTTGTCCCGGCAGTGATGAGGACTAGCAGGGCCGGAATTATCTAATATCGATCACGACACGTTTCATTACTGCACTGTGACAGCGATCAATACTTGATCGTGTGAAACAGTTAGTCAGATTTTGTCAAAAGCAAGACTACAGCCACAAATTTTCTAACGTCATAATAAATGTAAAATTATGTCAAATTTAAAGGCATTTTTCTCTATCTCCCTCGCCACGACACATTGTCGATTGCCCATAATTTACTGCAACCACTATAGCTTCATACAGTGATGTACAGCTTGCCGCCAACGCAAATATGCAAACTCAATTATTGGCAAAACAAGTCTTCTTTTACTGTAATAATTTTTATTCTGAAATTTTAAACTTTCTCTAAATTATTGGCTTCTTGTCACTTTACCCTGTTTATATCTTTGTACATATAACAAGTTTTTTCATTAATTCACAAGTAAGTCACCACATGTGTATGAATCGCTCCGCACTACACACAAAGTAAGTAGCAGACTTCATACTTTTGTTATCATCTTCTTCAGAATTGGATCTTGCATGAACAGCTTACCGTTACGTCTAAACAGTGGGTGTACTGTTCACGATGTTCAGGGTATTGAAGGGAAACTTGCCAACAATTAACAGTACTGTACACAGTAGTTAATGCAAAATGCCTGTATTAATACTTCCGAGCGGTTTCGTAATCTTAAGTGTGCATAAAAATCGAAGAAAATATATAATAGCATATGTTTAATGTAGCGACACTTAGTAGAGTCATTTCTTCCTTATTAAAAGATCTGGACAGATTTGTTACAGTAATGTATCGTCATTTTAGAGACAATGAAATAGAGTGTAAAATGATTTACCATGGAGTCTGCAAGTAAGACGACGAACAAAATGATCTCGGCACTTTCTATTACCAAATACACCGTGATAAATTTATATTTTTTTTCAGTTGCACATAAGCAGGTTAGGTTCCTTTAGAGGTAGTATGTGATCAGGTGAAATACTGCTCAATAGAGCAGTAGTGACAATCATCTATCAGAGTTTTGTCGTTGCTATTAATATTCTTCCTCCTTTTTCATTGTCTTGGTTTTGGTATCAAAATGTTACTTATCAACGAACTACATGCAAAAGCAGTCAACACAACAAGCGATTCAGCTGCATTTAATTAAAATGTTTCAGCTTTTTGATTCTCTAATAGTATTTGTTAGCGTTTCTTGAGCCTGCAAATACAGTACCAGCTTATTGCACACTTTGTTCTAAAAAAAGGTGGACAAGGTTCTGCGATAGCTTTGCTTGCTTTCATTTCGACCAAAATAACTATTCACGCCCGTTTTTGTTCATATCACAATAAACTCTTTATTCTCTTCAGCTGCATTCAAAACTTTGGAGGTGTCCAACAAAAAAGTACAATAAATTACCCAAAATTCTGTTTGGTTTGTACCAATGAAGGTTACTTTATAGTAACGTTTCTCTTCTTTACCTTTGCGATGAGTTTCTCGGTCTGTATGTAAGTAGTCATGTGAAGCATGTGAACAATCATTTTATCTAGTTCGCGACTCGACATTCAAAAGATGTACATTTTGGCCAGACTATCTCTAGGAAATCTTAGACCACTCTCTCTTTCACAATTAAGAATAAAAACATGAGCCATCGGGCAAAATTTAGTGCTAGAAAAAGAAATTATCCAATATTTAAGTTCACATCCCTGAGTTAACTCTTTGGGAAAAATCAAATTTTTGATTTAAAAAGCGTTATTAGCTTGACATTTTCCCATACTTATTTAGACGTTGGCCACATTTAGGCAAACTCGGCCAATCCACCACGTCTATTAATAATGCATGATTTGCCCAGTGCACATAGTCTGAGATGGGACACAAAAGGAACACAAAAAGTGCCTGCAAACACGTAACCTAAGTGCTAATCTGGATTGTGCTGTTCCAAGTAATTGTACACGCCTCGTGTAACCGTAGACAGTAGTTACGGAGCGTTCAGTTATTACGGCCGGGTTGGGCCGGCAAAAATCCAGGGGTCACCTTAAATTTGAAAACTGCAAGGGGGGGGGGGCATGTATTTTTGACAGCTCAGAAGGGGGTCACTTAATTTTCATGAGTATCCGTCTCGTCAAAAAAGTAGTTTCAGTGTTTAGAAACATTCTGCGAGATAAAATGATCCCCTGCGTGATTTCGTTCTCTGGAGTCATTTAATTTTAAATCTTAACAAAAGTATAATTATCTGTCATATGAACATCTTAACTAGGCAACTTTGAGGCTTTTGTTATTGTAAATCGAGCTCACTGTCGGCAATGAACAATTCCTATTACTTACATATTAGAGATATTGCACGTTTTGTCAGGGAAATTATTTAACAGTTACCTATAGACCACTTGTACCATGAAAAGTGAAATTATACTTTTAGGTGAAATTCCATTATCATAATTGTTGTCAACATCTGAACTTTCAAATCTAGTACATTTGTATCAATTATCAATGATCTATAAAAGCACAAATTAATTTAGTCTAGAATTGTTAAAAAATATTCATAGTTTTCTCATAGACTCCAACGTATTGTGAATTAACATTTTGGTGAAATTACAAAATCCAATTTCTTGCACTCATATTCATTTGTAGCCACCTTTGTCTAATCAAGTACATTAATATTAATAATCGAGAGTACATAAACACACAGATTTACCTATTTTTGTATTTGAAAAAAAATATCCATAGTTTCCTCATAGACTCCCATGTATAGTGGATGGACATTTTCAGTGAAATTCCAAAAAATCATATTCTTGTAGGCATAATATGCACCTTTAACCATCATATTCTAATCAAGTACAATTATGTTAATTTTTCAACGTCTGTATATGCACAAGTATAGCATGTTTTTCATTGGAACAAAATTGATCCACGCATTTGTAACATCTCAGTTAGATTACTGTAATAGTCTCTTGTATGGAATTAACAAAGATCAGCTTCACCGTTTGCAATCTCTTCAAAATGCCGCAGTATGTTTAGTCAGCCGTTCTCGCAAATTTGATCATATTACACCTGTACTAGTTGATTTAAATTGGCTGCCTGTTGAAGCACGTATTAAGTTCAAGATTATGTTAATTACTTTTAAATTGATCAGAGGCTTTGCACCTATGTATTTGACAGAGCTGATAGAGCAATATGTTCCTACCAGAGATCTCCGTTCTGCAGACAGTTACGTCTCCACCTCGCGGAAAATTCAGTAAAGCATATGGCCAGAGAGCTTTTCAGTGTGTGCGCCATCGTTGTGGAATATGTTGCCTGTAGAGATTCGTACTGCAAGAAATGTTGAGTCTTTTAAACGCGGTTTGAAAACCTATCTTTTTAATCTGTATTATCAGTGATTTGTTTATGCTTTGCGGTACATTTCTTCACCGCAGGACTGCTCGTGTGGTGCGTTTTATCCCTGTCACTTGTATTTTGTAAAATCGCTTTTTCTTTTGTGTGTTCTGTACAGCGCACTGTGACGTATGTGTAGTGCGTTTTTCAAGAATTTTTAATAATAATAATAATAATAATAATTTTATCATAGACTCCCATGTAAAGATGAACATTTTTGGTGAAATTCTAAAGTCAATTTTTTTGCCCACATACCAGTTTTAACAACCCTATTCCAATCAAGTACTTTTATGTAAATTATCAAATATCTATAAATGTATAGATATAGTTTTGTATTGATAAAGTGTTACACAGTTTTCTCATAGACTACCATTTATACTGAATAAACATTATCAACAGCTGATTATCAATTAAATCCAAATATCAAATTTTGTACAGGCACGCTTGTGCAAAAATATTGCGATCCACCTGTAATTTCTGTTGAATCCCTTAGAGGGGTGATTTCAAAATTATAGCAAGTAAGAATGGGAAATTTGAACATTTACACCTTTTGAGTTTGTACGGAGGGTCATTTGAAAAAATCTGAGAATCTTTGTTTTTGAGAATATACCCCCCTCCAGAGGGGTACTTGTGTGCAACTTTACTCAAGCAATGTGGGGGGTCATGAAATTTTTGTCATCTTAAAGGGGGTCATCAATTTTGGGTGCAATGGGTAGGAAGTTCACTTATTTTGACTGGTGCGAAGGAAGAATTTGCCGGCCCATAATAAATGAACGCTCCCTTACTGTCTATGGTGTAACCCATGAACTAAAAGATGAGGAGAGAGTGAACAAGTGAGTTCATTTTCGCGACACACATGAGAGCTTCGCTATACAAGTGAGCCGACACTCATTCAATTCAAAGATACAGATCTCACTGAGATTGAATGCGCATGCGTTGAAATAACGACGCATACAAGTGAAGTTTCTCAAACACACAAGTGACTTCAGACACACAGGTGACGGAGAGGGTTCCACTCACATTCAAGGAATACTGCATAACACACAAGTGACTTCAGACACACAGGTGACGGAGAGGGTTCCACTCACATTCAAGGAATACTGCATAACACACAAGTGACTTCAGACACACAGATGACAAGGGGTCCCACTCGTATTCTATAAAAATGCTTTGCATAAAATACAAGTGACTTCAGACACACAAGTGACAGGGGTCCCACTCATATCCTAGGAAAATGCTCAGCTTGTTTATGTTACCGAAATTGAATACATATGCGTCTTTGTGAACAGTGGCGTACGAGTGAGATTACTCAAACAAACAATTATTGCAAGTGAGTTTCGCGACATATGAATGTCCGAGGGCCTACTCATAGTTCTTGGATCAGAGAAATGCCTTCCATCAGAGTCGTTCATCTACTGTCTATGATGTGAGTGGAAGACGAAATAATATCAGTCATGTTAATTAATACCTATGCGCAGGCTGATTAGAGTTTAATCAAACATCTTAGAGTGTCTGCTAGTTTCCAATGTGTTTTTGTAGGTTATGAAAATTCTATGAAAAGGTATATATTCAAATAAAACATTTAGTATTTAGTGAGTTGGGATGAATGAATAACAAATAATTGTTCGCCACGTAAACTTGTATGATAGTAGTAACAGTACTAGGCATTATTGCGGCGCACTTTTGTATAGCCACTGATGATCAATAATTCAATGGTAGTTAAAAGTAACTTTGACCGAATTTCTTTAAAACATATGATTTAAGGGCATTGCAATTCGGTAACAACTGGAAGTTGAAGATAATCCACGGTCAAAGCAGATCAAATGAAGGTACAAAATCGAAATATTCCGTATACCGACTTTTAATCATATTTGAACAATAATCATTACCTTCCTTTTGGAAGGTTTTTGGGATGTCCCGGTGATTAAATGTTCATTTCTCCTTTGGACTGCTGGGACAATGCCCACCAGCGTAGAGTAGACTGTTTGCGTGTCCTGGATACCGAACACAGCAATCGAAAACAACATGTAACATCGTCAACGCTCACTGAGCTGTACATGTCGACGTCGTAGAGTGGTGTGGCTCCTCAAAAATGGCAAAAGCAGTTACAAGTACACAGCGCTTCGGGTCATAAAGATGGAGAGATAAAACTGGAGTTCAGCGCAAGTGAAAGCCATCTGTAATGCCCCACAAACAGGACCTATCGAGCGTAACGACTACTTTTGACAATGAGGTCATGCAGTGATTGTGACTAGAGTATACGTCAACTGAACGGTAAGAAGTGGAAATTTGAATCCCGACAGCCAGTAGCGCAAGTAAAGTGTTTACATGGTTGATGGCTCAACTTAACTTCTTATGAATTACTGTTCACTACATGATTGGCAGTAAAATTCTTAACCTGTCTGCCGTGGCCTTGAAGTTAATGAAAATTAATGAGCAAAACATCCGAACAGGTCAGGGACTGGAGTCGAACTGTCCCAAACAGCTTTTGAAGTGTGAAACTTTTTATATGTAGGATGGACAATTTGAGTCGTTCTGAGCATATGCGTACGAAACTTGTCAATCATTAAAAGCACAAGCTCTTTCTGGGATTTTGGTGTATATTTTGCTCCAAAAATATCATTCAGTTTTCCTAAAACATCCTTCCAATTTTCGACATTAATTCATTATTCCTGTAAATGGCCTTGTATGTCATTCTTGGACTGACGTTCAATGGAGTTTTTCCCCCATAAACTGACCAATTTAAAATAACCACCGTGTTCAAATGTTACGTCTCACGGAGGTAAAGCTACTTTACGCAGACGACAACTCTACGCACAGCAGAACAGCAGCAGCATTATTTTCAAAAATTAGATATTCCTGCAGAGAAAAGTTTTGATCGGATTTTATGTTGGCCTATTTATCTTGACCGATGAAAAGGTGAACAGCCTAACATAGCGAGGTCAGCGTAAGCTTGCAGGTTTGAGTTCCTGGCGCTGGCCGCGAGTACTTCAACGCATAGAACACAGTATGTTGTAAGCGGAAAAGCTATGAGGAACTTGCAGCCATTACCATTATTGTTTGGCTTTAAATACTTTTGTGATCTATAAATACAATATCATTCCCATTTTTGCTGATTATACTTACAGGCCTACACTGAATGAAAGTTCACCGCTTTAAGGTGAAGCATTTTCATCTTGGAAGAAACCTGATCATGCGTACAACAAATCACAAACGCGCCCACGGCGCGCGCCATTAACGCCACTAAGCGGCTGGTCTTACGAACATTTTCTTGGTTGCGACTGTGAAAAGATTTACATGCATGAAACACGCTGTATTTTTACCATACGGGAGCATTAACTGGTCATTATACATCATTTGGCAAGCAAAATATCATAAAATACTTTTTCTTTAAAACTAACATCATCAAAAAAGTAAAGAAAAGAACGTGTGCCTTAAAGAAAATGTAACAAAAGAAGGGTAGCACTATTAGCTAAATTTAATGTTCCCAGTAGCCCTTAAAACACTGTCAGTTAAAGCACGCATAAAAAATACTAAATACAAAAGTGATGATACCTTACGGGGGAAAAAGACAGACAGAAAAGCCAAAATTCCGATAAATTGAACAGCAACAAGACAGATTCAAAACTTTCTCTTACGAAGTCTTTTAAATATGTTACATATGTCTGTGAAAAGTACACCTTCAAATATGTTTAATACATATATAAGTGAATTCTGAAATAACAACGTTTTGGAAAGTTCCAGTCTGTCTTTACAACTTGCTTTAGTTTCGTACCTGTAAACCAGTGACCTATAACTACATGTAACTCTCTCAGGTACATGTGTGTTTATAGAAGTTTTATTACTAAACATGTCGTACAGAAGTGTACCTCTATTGAATATTATGCGTGTGTTAATATTAATTATATCATACCAGTATATTGATGGTGCAAATACAGCGATCTGATTGGTCGAGACGCGAAAAGAACCGTGGTATATTGGCAATATACCACGGCGGGCATACGCGCGAGCTCTCAGCTTGGGCAAAACTCCGTTCATGACGTTCAACGCCAGAATTTCAATACACAGTTATGATATAATAGCAATAAATCACACCCAGTGATGGTATACCACTCGATTTTGACCAGTTCACTTCATAAATGCACTCGCTATCGCTCGTGCATATATGTCGTGAACTGGTCAAAATTTCGTGGTATACCATCGCTGGGTGTGCTTTATTGCCTAAACATATTCAATTGGCACATAGATCGCAAGGATGAAATCCTACTTAAAGTTGTATCATTCAGAAAAACTCTCGCTGCCCGTTTTGTTTTTCTTTTTAGTCTAGTTATTCGCATTACAACGCGCCCAGATATTCGAACAATAATAATGAGAGGCAAAACTAAAATGTACTATTATACATTCACCATCGAGAACAATAGAATTTAGCGTGCGCTAAAAAACCGTACGGAACGCCCGTTCCGTAAAACGTTTACAAAGTTTCAAGGCGCCCCATCCCCACTCTCCAGGCAGAGTTCTTATCGCGTATTACCCACAATGCCTGGTGTGTTCGAGTCGGCGATAAGTGACTTTGGCTGATCCCCGCCTCAGCGACAAGCACAAAGAGGCAGGTAATGGGAAACCGCCATATATCGATTTACGAAATCTGATTGGTTGAACCGTGAGCCGCTGTCATTAGCTGTTCAATCTTACTTGGAAGTAAGGCTAAAATTATCACAGTTTCATGATGCGAAAGTGGCTAGAATTTAACTAAGGATTTCAAAACCATACTTACAAGTTTTGAACAGTGCGGACGCAGATACCCGAGACGCGCAAAATCGATTTTCCTTCGTGGGTGGTATGGAACGCGAAAATTTCAAAAAAAATCACTAAATCTAGCGCTACACATTGTCAAGAAATATCGCCTGTAGTTCATCGAGAATTAAACTTATATTAATTATAACTAGGCGAATGGAAAGATAAATAGTTAGATTTACCAAATCGTACATTATTTAGTGTCTTATTAGTTTATATCGCTGAAAATCGCGAAGTCAAAATGTTGTCTCGTGCGTTTTGACAGAAAATACAACTCATTCACTCCTGAATTTTCCAGTCATGCTCATTACATGTTTCTTCTCCAAGTTTGATTTTGTCACTGTCCTTTTACACAGACATCAAACTGAAACGCTATGCCCTCAGTTTTGGCGATAAGGCCGTGAGACGGAAATGTTAACTTAAAATAGCACTGGCGGGTACAGGTAGTCCTTGCAAATCCCTAAAATAACAGCTAAAGCGCATGCGTGAAGGTTGCCCTCTAGCGACGATACTCATTGTAGCGCTTTTCAAATATAATTTTTACTATAACCCAAACGGGATTTGAACCCCCACACACTCACAGCAACATCGCCTAGCTGCTAGGCTCACACAAAACCGTCGGCTACCGTTTACCGTTTCTCATCCTGAACTTTTGCGCTTGAGAAAGTATCTCCCCTATAAAAGTGCAGAAAATTCAGCATAAAAAATGAGGCGATTTACTGAAGCCTTGTATCTCTAAAATGGCCAATATGAATATACTGAAAAAGCATAAATGAATTATTACTGATTGTCACTGATTTTTCTGAAATGCACACTTGCATATTGAGCCAGGAAGGCAAAAAAATTACAAGTATCACAGCTTCAAGGCTATACCTGAGTTCAATTATTTTAACAATTATTGTTCCATGCCGGAAAATGCCGAGAGAGTTTGACCGGTTAAGAAGGGCTTGACTACGCAGTTTCTGCGTAGTGAAGCTTCATTACGTATTCATGGTGACCCCTGGCCAGCTGTCAATAACTTTGGGGGCTTTTGTCTTTTGGCCTGCTTTGCATATGCGTCGTGGACACGACCTGCCAATCACCCAGGTAGTCAATCAAACTATTAATTGACTGTTTACCGACCCAATTAACACTATCCAGCAGTATCAGTCATATTTTAATCGCCTGGCCCGGGTGGGCACAACGTAGGAACGCGTGTATTTCTGTGTGTACGTTTCACTTGTGGTGTTGTTTGTACCATCGTGTGTCCTTGTTTCACCTACAGCATTACCTTCAAGGTGACAGGCTTACTATTAATGTTCAGTATCATTGCACCGAGTTCTGCCCACGGTGAAAATCACCTGTTTTGCCTACTAATTACTGCCCGTCGCTGCCCGTCCTGAATGTAGCCTATCTATAGCTTAATAATCACATAAATCATTTATCAGTTTTGATATATACTCCTAAATTGTAAGTTTGATCAAAATCGAGACCACATTCAAGGGCTATGCAGACTGTCCATGTAAGCACACACAGTGACAAGAAGGCGGCAAACACCTACTCACCAAGCACATCGAATCGGCGAAAAGAAGCATAAAAAGCTAGGCTTATCGCCAAAACAAACGCGCCAAGCGCTAACAAAAACCCATATCAAGCGGCCCTTTTCAGGGCCACCAAATACTCCAAAAAGGGAACTACCAAAAATACGATAAGATGACATAGAACACACAAACACTTAAAAGAAATAACAAAAATCGTACACATAACAAACAACTGAAACACAACATTAAATACAAAATAAACAATCACAGTAACGTAACAGAAAACATGGCCGTGGGAAATAAATCAGCTATTTCCAAAGAAAAGCCGACAACAACATGAAATTCAACAACAACCTATCATCGCTCAAACTATGAAACTCCGAAAAATAGTACTAGGCAAAAGCCTTAAAATTCATTCGGACACCAACAAAACCAAACAGAATAAAACTACCTCAGGATTTCAACAAATAAAGTCGTATAATGTGACTACGCTACATCGTGAGACACAAACAATCGCAACAACACCAATTCAAAGAAAAGTCAAATTGGACTCCACGAACAACAAAAAAACAAAAACTTGAAAGCTATCTGAAGCTGCTAAACTCGCACTTCTAGAGATACCCTTTCAAACAAGGAAACAAAACATGTCGCGTGCCAAAAGAATCGCGATAAACCAGCTTGCAAACATTGGACAAATTTGAGAAAATAACCCTTCGACAAGGGTCGGTTTTTCGTTATTGTCAACACAAACGATTACGTACTCGAATGCGAAAGGCAATTACGTAACACTCAGTATTATACACAACAAGCCAGAACAAACAGTAAACAAAGTAAATGAACTATTAATTAAAATGTACGAGAACAAGCACATCAACCAGGATACTTGTAAGTATCTTGATCCAATAAACATAAAATCCGTACCCCGCAGTGGTAATTATTGCCTAAAATTTCACAAACCTCCGCAAAAATCTAAAAGACACACCAGTCAAACAAAATTTACCGAAGTAAAGAAATATAGAACAAACAAACCGAACCACCAAACGGACTCACAACGTGACCAAAATTAATATACTTGCCTCGCTAATCGGAAAGCAAGACCACTAAAATGCATTAAAATAAATTTTCACAAACACAAACTAAGGAAAGAATCTACACTGCGACTGATGAGAAACCACACTCGGGTTTCGAAACGCAAGCGTCAAAGGGCGACTCTATCACCTTTGTAACACCACAGGTCCGGCTGCGTCTCGCCATAAGCTTTCCCCACACAAACAAAACATTACCGTACACACTTATCCAAACTTCTCTACAAATATCCAAAGCGAAACAAACATTTCATTAACACAAACAATCGGATAAGAATGTAGGAACACATTTTCGAAACGAATCAAACACAAACTCGACACAAAAACATTTAGGATAGTTAGGTGGGGAGCCTGTTTCACATTTTTTACATCTCGCTATACTGTCTATGATTCTAAAATAAAGTCATCTGCCACTTTTTCTGTATACCCGGTTTGGCAAAACTCATCTCTTCAATCGAAAGTCGGGCGATTTCATGGTTCTTTGGGGCACTTAAGTGTACGTCGAGCTTAAGGAATGTAGTTACATTCGCGATGTTTTATTCGAAAATTATTTATTCCTTCAAGGGCAAATGCACATAATTTATGCTGTTGGAAATACTGGCCGCTCATAAACAAGACAATAAACTCAATATATGTGCATTTTTACTTATTGTCAAAGTACCACCGACACCCACAAAAAACCAAATGGTTCAGTCCAGGTATTTGCAACTCTGCCATCCGACTGGTCAACAGGAAATCAACCATAGCTGTCTTTTGGCACGCGTATACGCCAGTCACCTAGGCGACGGTAATCTGCACCACTTATCACCATCGGGAAGGTACTCCTCCCCATATACCACTGGTGACCCCACCCTCAAGGCACTGCGTCATTCGACCAAGCATTGTTATTGTAATTTCCTGCATAAAATTAACAGCGAGGTCAACCGGTCAAACTCTCTCGGCATTCTCTCATGCTAAAAGTACAGGTTTAATTAATGATGAGGTTATGCGATTTACCTAAATTAAAATACGTATTTTTTATAAATCTCTTACAATTTGATGCAATAAGTATCTTATAACAATATAACAACAATATGCCCTATAAACTTTATTTTAACTCTATAGCCATGATAGGTATACGCCTCTTTTCACAAGGGTCAAACACAAAGAAAACTTATACACAGAAGACAGAGTACAGGATAACAACAACATTACAACACAGACAGGTTTCATGTAAAAGTGTCGAAAAAGCTTTGTCGATAAAATTTGTAACAAGCCTGCTTAAAACCTCTAACACTTGTACAACTTCTTATTGCTGAAGGCAAATTGTTGTACGGGTAATTACTCAAAAAGACTGCTTAAATAATTCGGTTCTAGCAAATGTAACTTGTAGAGCTTTATTACTAATAAATCTTAAAATCTTTGTGGATATTTGTACTACGTTGAAACAAAATTCATAAAATTGCAGCAAATCTAGATTGTAATAATGATTAATGTCTTTAATGGCAATAAATCATTGTTGTAATGACATGTCAAAAAGAAATTTAAATGTTTCAGTCTTGTCACGCATAACGTTCACTGGCCGTCAGTCCATGTAGTGTTGATCTGAAAGAATAAGTTCACACCACTATTAATATACATGCATATTAAAAACCAGCAAATTTATCATTTATTATACATATGTTTTAAAAGTATTTGTCAATGATTGTTTATCAAGTCCTCAGTCAATTGTTAAGACAATTTAGTGCGTAAATTGTATAAAGAATGACACTCTTTGAAAATTATCACTTCAATGGATAAACATGCATGATATATTAACAGATATCAGTAGCAGATATTGTTATATAAAACAGGATTTTCACAAAACATCCTTCCATATCAGCTGTTCTGTGGAATCGTCCGACTTAAATGCTCTCATTTGTTTCTGATAGGATCTCATCTCACAAACTTAATGCACATCCGACGTGAACTCCCAATAGACTCCCTATGCTTGATATGAACTTCAGCCTAATTAGTATACAGCATCGCCCTCTAGACTATCATTTTCTCTAATGTGTACACTGGTGAAGCTAAAAAATAGTCACTGCTATATGGCTAAAGACGCGGGTCATAGGAAGGGGACTTTTTTTTTCATGTTTAATACTACGTCACATTGTAGACAGTCAGAGAAAAATCGAGAGAAGAATCGGAAATCGTACCCAAAAATGCAAGAAGGTCGTTATTGACGATAGACTATAACAGGTATGAATTCAGAGACGTATTGGAAGCCATCGATGCTGGTTTATTAAGTAAACTATAGCTTTCTGTCAGGAAAATCCGTCTCCGAACTCGGCTGTACGTGCGTATAGCGGCTATTCCATTTCCCGACTTTCTATGTTTCTAATGCATACCAAAGCGGCCATCGCCGTATATCGAACAGCAAGTGACTGTGGCTCGAGGGTAACTTGCAGGGTATTGTTTTTGAAATACCGCGACGGTTATAGCTATTCTGCATGATAATACATTAAGTAAGCGACAGAAGATTGTCAACTTAATGCTTCCCTAACAAATAACTGGATTAAACGACCATGATACTAAATATGAATATTGTGAACGAAGTTATCATCAATTATATCGCCTGGAAAGTTAATGTACTTCCGGTTTTCAGGTGTCTGCATTTCATACGCTATCGTAATGTCAAATGACCTCCTCCAGAAGCGATATTCACAAAATCTCTTCCTATACATAAACTGTTACGGAAATTACCAAAATTGTTCAAGATAAGGCCGTGAGACGGAAATGTTAACATCAGAAAGCAGGACATAATACTGACAACTTTCTCCTTACGATGCAATCCACTATCGTCAGCAATGTCAATTTTCTTTGGGCATATTTACATTATTTAGAGGAGGATTACTGCATGAACGGTCAATTTTGATCGGAGACCAGTATTCTTAAAATAAGATTACTTAAAATATTCGATCTCAAACTTACTTGGCGAAATTAAACGAAAATTTGGAGGGCTCCACCTACCTGAACCGTCATCCAGTCAGTCTGATGTTGCTCTGAAGCGCACGCCAGGACCCCTTGGCAACGATGGAATTTGGCATAAGCATGCTTAGCAACAACGGAAAAATCGCATATCTGCGTCCGCACTGGAAATATTGGCAGCTACCAGACTAGACTAAAAAGCACGCGACAAAAAAGGATGCATGATGTGCGGACATGCGCTATTAACAACTTCCGGGAGAGCAAAAACTGTCTCATTTTAAAATGGCAGTTTGCCTGTATCTGCGTCTTACTATGTGCTGCGTCTGGTCACGTGAGACGTAGTGATCAGCGAATAAGTGACTCTGCCACAGGTGTCCTGTTTACGTGGTAAATCGCCACATACCGATCGGCAAACCGGTCAGCTCGAAACCAAAGTCAGCTCGAAAACCGACACTGTGACGAACTCGCTTAAAATACAAAGTCCATCCTCCATGCAAAAATGTTCATCGGTTTGAAAACTAATTACTATAAGTTTATAGCAAAACACGAACTGGGAAAATATAAGTAGCATTGGAACTAATTTTAAATAGTGTTATTATTCGTGAAGAAACAAGGCTTTGACCTGTTCTGATCTTTGGGCAAACCCCTGTATCGTCTGCTGATGATGTATTTTCTTGAATTGTGACCTCTCCTGCACTCGAAGTTATTTACCAAGGCCGTATATATGAACACTCAAAAGAAAGAACAATAAATAAACACTGAAAAGAGAAAATGGCGTTTTTATTTGAATTTGTAGATAACTGTGCGCATGCTGGAAAGAATTCGAACTGCCGCGCGTTACTGTGGCATAACCATGGCTACAGTGTGCGACAGGTAAAAAAGTAGTTCATTCGACGTTCCAATGACCTCGAGGTTACATGAATATTAATCTGCCTGTGCCAGAGATACTTATGAGCGTACGCGCGATAATAACTCTGGTTCCGAGGTGTGTTGAACGGTTCCAAGGGACTCATTGGAACAGTGCCAGAACTTGTCTCTCGCGCGCTCTGTACGTACGTGTGTAGTGCACACACACAATCCAGAACTTGCAGAAGCGCGTCCGAGATAGCGTTGTACACTTGCGCTATAAATCGGAAGAAAAATTGTTGACCTTGCACGAAAACGGTCATTACTCTGACAATTTGATGCCCCAGTCACGAATATAAGATATATACTAATATGTCACAGGTCTGACCTGCGAGCGAGCGGAGCGTAGGGTATATCGTCATATATTGATGTTTTAAGGCAATAGCATGCTAATTTCTGTGTTTGATGCATGAGGCCATTGAGTTGAATTGCTGTCAATTCTTTTCTAGAATAACATTTATAGCGAGCGCAGCGAGAGCGACCGAAGGCCGTTCGCGAAGCGAGCATTAACAGTGCGGACGCAGATATGCGATTTTTCCGTTGTTGCTAAGCATGCTTATGCCAAATTCCATCGTTGCCAAGGGGTCCTGGCGTGCGCTTCAGAGCAACATCAGACTGACTGGGTGACGGTTCAGGTAGGTGGAGCTCTCCAAATTTTCGTTTAATTTCGCCAAGTAAGTTTGAGATCGAATATTTTAAGTAATCTTATTTTAAGAATACTGGTCTCCGATCAAAATTAAGCGTTCTTGCAGTAATCCTCCTCTAAATAATGTAAATATGCCCAAAGTAAATTGACATTGCTGACGATAGTGGATTGCATCGTTAGGAGAAAGTTGTCAGTATTATGTCCTGCTTTCTAATGTTAACATTTCCGTCTCACGGCCTTATCTTGAACAATTTTGGTAATTTCCGTAACAGTTTATGTATAGGAAGAGATTTTGTGAATATCGCTTCTGGAGGAGGTCATTTGACAGTACGATAGCGTATGAAATGCAGACACCTGAAAACCGGAAGTACATTAACTTTCCAGGCGATATAATTGATGATAACTTCGTTCACAATATTCAGTATTCAATATTTAGTATCATGGTAGTTTAATCCAGTTATTTGTTAGGGAAGCATTAAGTTGACAATCTTCTGTCGCTACTTAATGTATTATCATGCAGAATAGCTATAACGGTCCCGGTATTTCAAAAACAATACCATGCAAATTACCCTCGAGCCACAGTTACTTGCTGTTCGATATACGGCGATGGCCGCTTTGGTATGCATTAGAAACATAGGAAGTCGGGAAATGGAATAGCCGCTATACGCACGTATACCTATCATGGCTATAGAGTTAAAATAAAGTTTATAGGGCATATGTTGTTGTATTGTTGTAAGATACTTATTGCATCAAATTGTAAAAGATTTATAAAAAATACGTATTTTAATTTAGGTAAATTGCATAACCAAATCATTAATTAAACCTGTACTTTTAGAACAATAATTGTTAAAATAATTGAACTCAGGTACAGCCTTGAAGCTGTGATACTTGTAATTTTTTTCCCTTTCTGGCTCAATATGCAAGTGTGCATTTCAGAAAAATCAGTGACAATCAATAATAGTTCATTTATGCTTTTTTAGTAAATTCATATCGGCCACTTTAGAGATACAAGGCTTCAGTAAATCGCCTCATTTTTTATGCTTAATTTTCTGCACTTTTATAGGGAAATACTTTCTCTAGCGCAAATTAAAGTTCAGGATGAGATACGGTAAACGGTAGCCGACTGGTTTTGTGTGAGGCCTAGCAGCTAGGCGATGTTGCTGTGAGTGTGTGGGGGTTCGAATCCCGTTTGGGTTGTAGTAAAAATTATATTTGAGAAGCGCTACAATGAGTATCATCGCTAGAGGGCAACCTTCACGCATGCGCTTTAGCTGTTATTTTAGGGATTTGCAAGGACTACCTGTACCTGCCAGTGCTATTTTAAGTTAACATTTCCGTCTCACGGCCTTATCGCCAAAACTGAGGGCATAGCGTTTAAGTTGGATGTCTGTGTAAAAGGACAGTGACAAAATCAAACTTGGAGAAGAAACATGTAATGAGCATGACCGGAAAATTCAGGAGTGAATGACGCACGAGACAACATTTTGACTTCACGATTTTTCTGCAATATAAACTAATAAGACACTAAATAATGTACGATTTGGTAAATCTAACTATTTATCTTTCAATTCGCCTGGTTATAATTAACATGAGTTGAATTCTCGATGAACTACAGGCGATATTTCTTTACAATGTGTAGCGCTAGATTTAGTGATTTTTTTTTGAAATTTTCGCGTTCCATACCACCCAAGAAGGAAAATCGATTTTGCGCGTCTCGGGTATCTGCGTCCGCACTGTAGACTAACGCGTGTACACGAAATTTAGAATGGAATCTCTATATACCTACGAGTTTGAAAAGAGAGCACTTCCATGGAGGCGGCCATTTTGAATACTTTTACACGGATTGCGTGAAATTAAAGATATCATCTACCACAAATCCTACTCGACAATGTGTATTTCCGACAAAAGAATCTCTCTGTTCCAAAGAAAGTGTGAAATTTGGTTCAAAATGACTATTTTCGATCACTGTTGAAAGCCCGGTTCGGTCATCACTAGGCGCCGCCATTTTGAAACAAGCCAACTCTCGCGAGAACGAACGGTCAACTCACGCGAGAATTAAAAATCGTGTGCTTGAGAGCTATAGCTACCGACGGAAATATCAAGTACGTGTTTTACATTAGACTGCCTCTGTTCCGGCGTTGTTACAATAAACTGATCGGAATCATGTAATTTACCAGTTTTAAATAATTTTCGTTAGGAAACTTGGCATTTCCGGTTAAATTGCTGTAATAATCTATAAATGTTATTCTAGCAAACAATTGACAGCAATTCATCAAACAAAGAAATTAGCATGCTATTGCCTGAAAACATCAATGACAATATGCCCTACGCTGCGCTTGCTCTTAGCTCACACCTGTTTATATATTATCGCAATTATCGCAAACCCGAAGGTATATAGAGATTCCATTCTAAATTTCGTGTACACGCGTTAGTCTTATGCTCGCTTCGCGAGCGGCCTTCGGCCGCTCTCGCTGCGCTCGCTACTATATTACGAAAATGCCACAAAGGATGCACTCGGACATTGGCGCCGCACATCGCCCTAGGCTTAGCGTCGGGCGATACGCTGCGCCAATGTCCTCGTGCATCCTTTGCGGTATTTTCATAATAAGCTCATATTATAAAAGAGAAGTATTTTACAATGACTGCGTAAATGTTTGTAACTGGGTAAGAGCCAATCAAGACATTTGTTCCCGGCGGCCATGTCGCAGAAAATGGCAACCATCGATTATTCAATTTAGTCATCTTTGTGTGTAATTGTCACAAACAGTGTACAAAGTAGTTGAAGTATTATATTAACTGCTTTCCATGTCATCTGTAATTTTACTAGCTGTAACTTTCCTTTGACTTTTATTTGTTTTTAAAGCTATACTTTCGCTCGTGCCAGTCCCAAAGTATACTGAGACGCTATACAGAACAATCTCCGAATGAGAAATGCCGTATGTTATTGTGAACGTGAATTCCGGTTTTGACTGGTTCATTTGTCGCTTATCACATTTCACATTTTAAAACAAGCGACGTAACGGCCGATATAGCTCCGCTGTGTCTATGTAGAGAATAACTATTTTCGACACATGTTGATGAAGAAGGTGGAAATCTTTGATAGCTCATTTCAATGGCCAGAAAAAAGTGGCTAAAATAGCTGCAAAAATACACAATTGAAGATTTCATCATAATTTGAATATATCACATTGGATCATCCCTGAGAACATGTCAGCCAAAGCTATCTGACAAGTATTTTTTTGAGAATGAAATTTTCTGACCAAAAATGGCAAAAATTGCCCCAAAAATAAAAATTGCAGATTTCACCATAATTTCAATGTATCATATATAAAGATAATCCCTCGGAACCTGTTTACCAAATAGCAAAGCTATCGACTTTCAGTTTTTTAGAAACAAACCAAAAATGGCAAAAATTGCCCCTAGAAAATATAATCACCATAATATCAATATATCACATTTAGTTCATCTGTAGGAACCTGTACATCAAATTTCAAAGCTATCAGACCAGTACACTTGCAAATAAGTTTGCTGACTTCTTCGCAAATAAGATCCGTAAGGTGAGACATGACCTTGATAAGCAGGTGAAACAGACTAGTATTGACAACAGTTCTCCATGTACACTAGAGCAACAGCTGACAACATTTACACCGGTTTCCTCAGACATCATTAGGAAGATCATCATGCAGTCACCCAGTAAACACTGTAAACTAGATCCAATACAAACGTGGATGGTAAAATCGTGTGTAGAGGCACTCTTGCCCTTGATCACAGAAATTATCAACACATCTTTGGCTAATGGTTGTGTTCCTCATTCACTGAAAACTGCCTTGCTTACACCTATAATTAAAAACCGCCAACTTTGCCCAGAGGAACTTAAGAACTATCTTCCAATTTCTAATATACCATTCGTGGCCAAAGTACTTGAGAAAATAGTTGCAGCTGAGCTTCATCGACATCTTAAAGACAACAATCTGTATACAAAGATGCAATCTGCATATCGTCAACACCATAGTACTGAAACGGCAATTATTCGTGTTTACAACGACATACTTCGAGCTATCGATGGACAGCAAGAAGTCATCCTTATCCTTCTAGACCTATCATCGGCATTTGATACTATTGATCATCAAATTTTTCTTAAGGTTCCAAGACAAGAAATCGGCCTTTCAAAGCTAACGATTCTCTATTGGTTAATAAGCTCAGAACCCCCGTAAATTATATATTTTCCGAAAGCCTAGATATAGAGAAACATTTTTGTTACCATAGTGTCACCGTTGTTTACATAACTATCACGTGATAGGTAATTTGCATAACCTTTCCCTATGTTTTGTTTCAATGCTTTGAGATATATGGCTGAAATTTGTGTGAGTGCAAGCTGTCCCAGGTATCTTTAAAAGAGTGTCTCAGAATTTCTTTAACCTTCTTAAACACTTTTTATGCCCGAAAAACTTCCAGAGCAGCGAATTTAACCCTAAAAACCCTGAAACACACTTAAGAAGAGCGTTGTGACAGCTTGTATTCCAGCAAGTTTGAGTCAGATATTTTGAAGTATTGACACAAAACATAGGGAATACCAATTTTGAAAGGTTATGCAAATTACCTGTCATTTGATAGTTATGTAAACAATGGTAAAACTGTGGTTACCAAATTGTTTCCCTATATCCAGGCTTTCAGAAAATGTATAATTTAGGGAGTTTCTGAGCTGATTAACCACCAGAGAATTGTTACATTAAAAAGGTCAATTTCTTGTCTTGGAACCTTAACAGATTGCAGTATTGTTTCGGTATAACCGGCTTGGCTCCTTCGTGGTTTGAATCATACTTAGAGAACAGAGTTCACCATGTATATTTAGAAGGACTCAATCTACCAGTCACACTCTGGAATTTGGAGTTCCGCAGGGATCAGTGCTTTGGCCGATTCTCTTTAATATCTACATATCGCCTTTAGAGCCCTTGATTTTCAAACACAATATCAACTGTATGATGTATGCGGATGACTCCCAAGTGTATATGATTATGAAACGATCACAACATGCAACAACAATTTCAAGTATCGAAGTATGTATTGAGGAAATGCGAGCATGGTATACATCCAACAAGCTTAAACTGAACGATAACAAGATTGAGATAATCCATTTTTCGTCACGCTTCAGTAAAACAATTCCGATACCATGTATCAACATTGGTGAAAGCTCTGTATGTGCATCATCAGTTACACGTGACCTTGGTGTCATGCTTGATTGAGGACTTAAAATGACAAACCATGTAAACTACATCTGCAAAACAGCATCTCTAGCAATCAGAAAAAAATTGTCAAATTCGACGATACTTTGACAATACCAGCACTGAAAAAACTCGTCCACGCGTTCATTACATCTAGACTGGACAACTGCAATGCTGTGCTGTATGGGCTTCCAAAAAAAGAGTTGCAAAAACTGCGAGTCCAGAATACAGCCATAGACTTGTAGTCAGGAGCAGGAAATGTGATCTTATCTCTTCTGTATTACGAGATCTCCACTGGTTGCATGTGAAGAAGCGCATTGACTATAAAATTCTACTTACTGTCTACGAGGCTTTAAACAAGTCATGTCCATCGTATATCACTTAACTCCTGTCTTTGAAAAAGGTGTCGCGAATTTTGCGATCCAACCACAATGCTACTTTGACTGTTCCGCATTTTGCAACCTCTACTTACGGTGAACGGGCTTTCTCTGTGGCAGGTCTAAAATTATGGAACTCTGTTCCTTATAAAACCAGATCCGCTGTATCAATTGGATCTTTTAAACCTCAGCTTAAAACTTTTCTTTTTACCGATTCTTAATGTTTTTTAATGTATTTATACTGAACTGATTTTGTTAAAGCTTAATGTATTTGTATTTTACCTGGTTTTGTAAAGCGCATAGAGACTTTATGTATAATGCGCTGATAAGAACTATTTTTATTATTTTATTTATTTTAAAGTGTGAGTCCTGCCACATTTTGAGACTTTTTCGTTTGACTTGGGGCATATACTATAGTTCTGGTTGTCAATGAAATTGTATTAATAAAACAAACATTTACACACAAACTGAAGCTTATTTGAGCGGTTTTTAGACGGTTGTATTATGTTATTTCGACGAAAACACGGGAAAAGTTGCACTTTTCGATTTCCATCATGGCGACATTTTCCGGAAATTGCCGAGCTCGCCCCGTTTTGGCGCAAGTAGCTGTGACGTCACTAATAGAATAGGTGATGGTGACTTCGTGCATTGACTATGGAGATTGTGATAATTTCATGAGTGAAAGCAGTGCAACTGAGAATATCATCGTCACAGACGATATGACAAAGCTGTTCAGAATTTACAGGCCTGCAAATTTTAACTGTCGGAACCTTAACCTAAACGAGAACAAGAGCGGAACTCTTGTTGACCGTCGCGTCAGTGACAAGCCCACCGTGACCACAGTCAAACACACCAGTGCACTACCGTACACACAACCGCAAGCTAACAAAATATAAATATAAGTCTAGAGTTGCCATCCCACCTTATTATTACTTCTCAACACAAATTGCCTCGTTCAAAATCTGTATATAAAATTTGAATTACACCAAGACGCTTGTAGATAAATGTAGTAGAGGTCAAGTTGAAAATTGTCCACCGTTCATAACACACATCTTTCGACTTTCCAACAGCTGGAAGTGGAACAGGCTGAGGGTCATGTTAGCATAAACACCAAAGGTAGTATTCTCGCCGCAAAATCTTCAGTTTGGCGTTATAAAACCTCACATGAATACTGGCACTTTTAAAAATATGTGACCGTTAAGACACGTCTAGCCAAATTCTCGAAAAATTGACACGATGTAAATATCGGGCACACTGGCACTCGCGGCCGGACGGCTCAGCCGGCCATTTCTGTGACGGAGTGATCAGCTACGCTTCCGCAGTTTTTTTTCTTGATTAAGTGTCAGCGATATAAAGCACAGTGTTCATTGTTTCATGACTGCGAAATTCTCAAAGAAGCTAAAATATTTTAGGGGAGACTTAGTCGAGCAGAAGGGAACAGATGACGACAACGCGACTGCTTCGTCAACAGTATAAACTTCTTTGCATGCTACACGTTGTGTCACTGTTACTGGCAGCGCCGTGCTGTATTATACACAACCTATATTCTAAGTCACGGCACTCGAAAATGTGCACCGCAGAAAACGCTTGTCTGAATGCCTCTTTTCCGACCCTTTCTTGTAATTTTGTCAAATGCGGCTAATAATTCATCCTAAAATGCAATAAACTGACAATGGCTGCAGTTACTTCAGCCACCAAAGGCGTAACTTCTCACCATGTTGAAGCCACAGCGGTAAAGCATTCGCTATGGCCGAGGTGAACACACTCACTCGTACATTCTGTTAGTTACGTCATTTCCGGTGGCAAAGCCCGCGAATTCCGAAACGACCCGAATGGCAGCTAACTTCAAAGTCGCACAACATATTGCATTTTAATAATATTTAACCGTGTCGTTTCATTGAGGTGATGCATTTATTTGATAAAGTAGGGGTGGCAAAATCATATAGCATGGCTCATTTTAAGCAAAATTAACTTTTAATTTATGCGGGACATACACTTTAAGAAACATTTTGACCAAAAATGGCAAAAATTGCCCCAAAAACTCAAAATTGTACACTTCATCATAATTTCAATAAATATCATTTAGTTCATCTATAGGAACCTGTATACCAAATTTCAAAGCTATCAGATGAGTAGTTTATGAAATGCACATTTTTTGACCAAAATGGCAAAAATTGCCCCCAAAATACAAAATTACAGATTTCATCAGAAATTCAATATATATTACTTAGTTTATCCACAGAAACCTGTATACCAAATTTCAAAGCTATCAGACCAGTACTTTTTGGGAAACACATCTTTAGACCCAAAAATGGCAAAAAAAATGCCTTAAATGCAAATTTGCATATTTCTGCACAATTTGAACAAATCTGAAATACATGATTCCTAGGGACCTATGTACCAAATATCAAAGCTATCTGACTGGTAGTTTTGAAGAAGATCTTTAAAGATTTTTTGACCAAAAACGACAAAAATTGCCTTAAAAATACAAATGCACAAATTTCACCACGAGTTGAACAAATCTAACTTAGGTCACCCTATGTAAACTACATATCAAATTTCAAAGCAATCGGACAAGCGATTTCAGAGAAGAAGAGTTTATTACCAAAAACAGTAAAAAATGCCCCAAAAATACAAATATGCAAATTTCACCACAATTTGAACAAACTTAAGTGAAGTTACCCCAAGTGAGATGCATATAAAATTTCAAAGCAATCGGACTTGCGGTTTCAGAGGAGAAAGCAATTGTTGACGGACGACGGACGACGACGGAAAATCAACCAATTTGATAAGCGGAGCTAAAAATGTCTTTGTTTTTAAAGGCTTACTTTTTCTTTCGATAATTGTACTTTTAAGTTTGGGTGAATAATAAACCATTCTTGCATCACTGGACAAGATGATGAAAACACAAATTGATTATCTTGATAAACGTTACGGTAAAGACAGAAGAAAAGGACGGACATTATTCATATTGTCAATGCAATTGCGAAGTGGTGGCAGAATCAGGGCTTGAAGACTGCGCCTTCAATTCCATGAATTTAACTTCATATGATTGCGTCGGCTAATGTGAAACGGAGAGATGGCTCTTAAATGTAAATTTAATATGGTGATTCATGTTTATTACAAATATGATGATTAAATCCAAACTATATTATACAAAAGCAAAAGTAATCGCGTTCACACTTAAAATGGTAAAATATTAATTGTGTTAGATCCATACTTTTGTAAATATCAACACGAGGAAATTGTAATTTATAAGATCGTTATTAGAATTTCTATTGAATTGAAGCTTTCTAACTAAACTGGCATCTTGATCTTTCAGACTGTTTGAAGTTTACGTAATTTCCAAGAGAACTTCCAATCTGAAACTAGATACACCGGGCATAATGTCTTCGAAATGATAACTACACAGTCAAAATTAATATTACTCGGGTATGGGATATTTTGAACAGATAGTTTGCTTATCGCTGTTGAGTTTCTAATAAACATCGACCGATATCTATTTCGTGCTTGTACATCTGTATTAGAACTTTATCAAACTGACACGGAGCATTTCAGTTGAGTTTTGAATACAATTGAGATGCAAATGGTGCATTACTGTAAGACAGCAACGGTTTATCGAATAAAATATAGCTGCATACAATAACATGCAGCTTCCGTGTTATATAACGACGGTATACCACGGGATTTTAAACAGTTCACGATATATGAGCACGAGCAATAGTAAGTGCATATATGAGTCAACTTGTTAAAATAAACAACTTGTTAAGAGTCAACTTGTTAAAATCGAGTGATACACCCGTTGCTAGCGATGGTATACCACGAGATTTTGACCAGTTCACGACATATGTGCACGAGCGATAGCGAGTGCATATATGAAGTGAACTGGTCAAAATCTCGTGGTATACCGTCGCTGGGTGTGATTTATTGCTATTATATCATAACAGTATATTGAAACTCTGGCATGGAACGTCAAAAACAGGTTTTGGCTCTTGCCGAGAGCTCGCGCGTATGCCTGTCATGGTATATCGCGAATATACCACGGTTCTTTTCGCGTCTCGACCAATCAGATCGCTGCATTTGCGCCATCAATATACTGGTATGATATAATAGCAATTGTATCATAATGTTAAATTGAAATTGTGGCTTAAAACGTAAAAATGATTTTTTCTGATAGCCCGTGCTTTTTCCAACCGTGCTGTACTGTGAATATATTTTCACGTCTCGACCCATCAGTTGCAGAACTTGGGCCATCAATATGCTGGCATGATATAATAAAGTGTTAAGAGGATTTCGAACAGATAGGCCTATATTCTGCACTTTTACAACTTAAAGTAGTATGCGCCTCAGGGTCAGATTTCCAGAGTTCAATGTTTCATTGTCATAATAATCTAGTCTGTAACTTTGAAACATGTAAGGCAAATTAACTTTTAATCATCTCGCTATTTTTCAAAAGCGAAAACGTAATACTAGTATTCCCCTTCGAGTAATCACAGGGAAACACTTATGGTAGTTTGTTTCTCCAATACCAAACTTTGCACCGTAACGCTTTACTGTCGTTCTCGAAGGGAATGTCTAAACATTTCGTGCAGGAAAGCATCAGCAAAGCTTACATTTTTTTTTCGAAATACAAGTTACCGTAAACCACAAACGTTTGTCGTCAATGTAAAGAATCTAACCTATTAACTAGCATAATTTCATCACATGTCAAGTAAGGGAAATCCAATGGCGTTGATCAAGTTGACCTGACCCTTGACCTTTCACTCATCGTAACTGTCGATTATGGATGCGTTGTTAGTTATCATCGTTTGCTTCATACTTGACAGTTATTTCAGTCTCTGTGACGTACGTGTATGCTGTGTCTATTTCCAGTGAAGCTTGTTGTGGCTCCGAGTTTGATGTGAAGCGCTTCACCTTTAAGGAAAGATTGAATCCGTTGTTAAAACATTTAATAGAATGTCATTTGGCGGTGGAGATTGCGAGGTTAGAGATGCGCCGAATTCGGGGTTGAACCCTAACTCATGAATACAAGAGAACATTGTCAATTTGGAGTGTACTAGTATTGGTGGAAAATATTGGTTAAAGCTCAATTAATCTTGTCCTTTATTAATTCATTGTCAATAATTCTTGTCCTCTGTCTGTCACCGCGAAGATGCATGTTCTTGTTCGACTCTCAAAACCATGTCGGAATGATCACTGTTCTCGTCTTCGTCACGGCCTGTATGTGTGCTATGCTCAATAACATCTATGACAATTTAATTTTTGTTCGGGCTGGAATTCATTGGCGAACAAAAGCATTGCAGAGAGAAATACAGTGTGTTGTGATAGCGAGGCGAGTTCAATGTACTTTGTATTGCAACATACGTTTTGTGGGGGTGGCGACCATTTTGAATTCTTAATAATGGTATCTCTGGTACCAAAATTTGCACAATGACTTCTAATGTTTGTATTTGGTTTAGAAAGACTATGGTTGAAAGTTCCCTTAAGGAAATAACATCAATGATAGCAACGGCGATCGCACGGCAACTGGACAACATTACAGTAGCTAGTAGCTTTAGAGTTCAATTTTGTCGCTTAGGGTACAGATGCATTTTGAATTCACTTTTTTGTCAAAAAGGTCATCATCATCATCATCGTCGTCGTCGTCGTCGTCGTCATCATCATCGTCATCATCACTACTTAACCAGTGTACCACTATCATCCCAACGCCAATTCTATCACCATCACCCTTATTAAGTATTTATATACCTACCATTTGCGTGAAGTAAATCGGAAGTTGTAAGACTTTGCCGTCGACATTTTCGCCGTCTTTACAGACGCATGTCATTCCTGCGATGGCGATTGCATAGCCACAGAGCATAAACGTCAAAACTAGAAAGGCAACCACAAGGCCGATCACAGGCCCAGCAGGAGGGATCCCCGGGAGAATGAATGTCGCAGACAGCAGCCAAAAGCCTCTCCAGTGTTGGACGACGGCAAGGTGTTGTAGGAGGAACCACGTATCTTCCAGTACCAGTCGCGGGACAGGGTTCTTAGCGTGCCTGGAGAGGAGACTCGCCGGGTAGCGGAAGATGTAGACCACCAGAACAAGAATCGCTGCCGCTGCAAACGACGCCAAGGCCGACTTTGTAATATCATTGGGATAAAGCAAGTGGTCGGTGATACCCCAAACAGAGAACCAGACGAGGGCGACAACTGCCTGGAGTAGAACACTCGCTGTAATTTCAAGCATTCGGAAAAGGATTCCAGCGTCTCTTTTGTAGCATCTGGTTTTTACGTAATAATAGTCACCATCCAAGTCGAGAGGTAGAGGAGCCAGTGGTGCGGTTACCATAGAGTAACTAATTCGAAAGATCCACAAAATAACGCAAGTGACTATCCAGGTGACAGCGTAAACTTCGAGCGTTGTGCCGGCATACACCCACACCAAGCCCCAGCTACCCCGCCAAAGTTTAATCACAGCTACCGAGTAAAGATATACGTGTAAACGCGTGGCTATGTACCAAGCTGCCGTCTTCGCCTTGCAGAGTTTGACAAGCTTGTCCTGCAAGGCGATGAAAACGAATGAGAAAAAAAACCCAACGGAGAATGAAGTCCAGCTGCTAAGTTTTGCATCGTCGGGGAAGACGAAGTGGTCCATGAGCGACCAAGTGCTCCACCAGCAGCCGACGACTAATCCACCGATAACGACAATGACGAAACTACAATCGAGGTATGTTATCAGTCCATAAATACACTTTTGCACTCCTGCTGAATCAGTATCAACGGAACGATTGACATTGGCGGAATTTTCGCTGTTTTCCATCCTGCGGGCGCGAAAAAGTCACCCTCTAAGCTTTCTTACAGGTAGCGACTGTGTGACCCGACGCTCGAAGATTGTTGGATAGCAATTGCGACGTCTGGCTAATTTGCGATGTCACTCTAGCTACAGATGAAAACTGGGACGGTACGGTGCAGAACGCAACAATCACAAACATCCATCATCATTAAGGTTTACACCATTGAGGCAGTGGTGAAGTTACTGAACAGTTATTGTGGATAAACTTGAATTAATGACCTTAAAACAGTTTCAAGGTCATGAGATCAAGGAAATGCATTTCTTCGATTTTGAAAAAATTATTTTGTCTTTTCACATTTAAAGACGACTGTATTTCATTTTTCAATGAAACTGACATTGTCTGTGGTTTAGTAGTTTTTGCCAACATTTTTTAAAGGTCATGCATGCCGCTAGTATTTATACGGTCATGTGAAGAAAATAGTTTTGGTCAATCACGGCTTCTAATTGAAACGCATGAGTTTCACCGTTTCACAACATGACTGCCATTGGATTAGAAATATTAGGAAGTTTTCATTTATTATTACAGGGATAATGAAATCGGACTATGTCTATCAAGACGTTGAATTGTCAGTTGCAATTGATACAAGGAACAAAAAACACAAAATGCCACTGATCCTAATTATATAGCATTTCTTTCAATGTATAAGGCAAGGTGCTAACAACTTTAGGTGAAATTAGTGAAAATAAAGTTCTGAGCCGTATTTAAAGTTGAACTTTTCCTTCAGCTATTGGTAGTTCTCATTCCATTGTACATGTTTCTGTCATTTCTTGATGTCATTTCTGGGTGTTAGGGATTTGAGAACTTGTGTTCCCTGAACGTAACATTTGCAAATTTGACCCTCCCCTATTCTTCTGGCTTACCCCTTAGTAATAAATGGAAGCTTCCTTAGTTCACACCTTGACTTCATTGACAATACGTTTCTTTTAATTTACTCCTATGAGCAATGAACTTGCCATTTTATCAACCTTTAAAAGAGCTGCTAAAATGAATGTCTAGCATCACATTAGGGGTGGATGTGGTGGTAGTGGGGGAGACAGCATTGTTTGTTTGTGTTATGTTACAAACACAATTCTCTACCTTGAATAGCGTTCTGTCATTCCTAATTCTGCGTAAAAGTCAAGTATCAGGTTAGGAGTGTGAAACATTTAAAGGGCAAAGTCCAGCGCCGTGGGCGCACAATAGGCAACGTGATATTGACGTTGGTTGTTGGCAAACACTGGGCGGGGTGGTTAAACACTTGCTTAGTCGTTGGCTTATAAACATCTGTTACACCACCAGGGTCTACCGATTATCACCTTAGCTTGAATATTACGGAAGTGTGAAGGGATTCACACAATTCGAGCCTTGCTTATAGCTAGGGTCTGTGGAGTGGCCGACAGACGGCAGACAGTCCAGGTAGCCGATAATGACATGCTAATTAGATGCATGTGTACGGAGTTACAAGTTGGCTTTGCCGGAGTTCCAGTATATCTGTGTCAAGTATCAACTAAAGTTACACTATTACACAGTAGAAGTGAGATTGTTGTTACGCCTACATTACTACCTTACCTACGTCTGATTAACCCGGCCTCAGTACGAAGTTGCGTATTAACTAAGTTATGAAGTTAAATGGGATAGGTTAAGGGCGTCATACACATTCCAATGTGTACGTCGGGGGACTTACATAGTTACAGAGTTACAATAAGGGAGCGTTCAGTTATTGTGGCCGGGGGTGGGCCGGCAAAATCCAGGGGGGGGGGGTCACCTCAAATTTGAAAACTGCAAAGGGGGGGGGTCATGTATTTTTCAAACAGCTCAGAGGGGGGGGGGTCACTTAATTTTCATAAGTATCCGTCCCGTCAAAAAGCAGTTTCAGTGTTCAGAAATATTCTGGGAGATAAAAATGATTCGTTGCATGATTCCATTCTCTGAAGTTATTCACCTGTAAATCTGAACAAAAGTATAATTATCTGTCACATGAACATCTTGACTTGACAACTCTGAGGCTTGTCTTATTGTAAATCAAGCTCACTGCACTGAGGGCAATGAACAATTTCTATTACTTACATATTAGAGATATAGCAAGTTTTGTCAGGGAAATTATTTAACAGTTACCTGTACTGAGACTACTAGTACCATGAAAAGTTGAATAATACTTTTAGGTGAAATTCCAATATCATAATTGTTGTCCACATCTGAACTTTTAAATACCCTATTTGAATCAAGTACATTTGTATCAATTATCAAACACCTATAAAAGCACAAATTAATTTAGTTTAGCATTGTAAAAAAAATATTCTTAGTTTTCTCATAGACTCCAGTGTATAGTGAATCAACATTTCGGTGAAATTCCAAAATCTAATTTCTTGCACACATATCAACCTTTAACCATCCTAGGCTAACTAAGTACTTTAAAATGAATTATCAAATGTCTATAAATACAAAGATTTTGATAGTTTGTATTGAAAAAAAAATTATTCATATTTTCCTCATAGACTCCCATGTACAGTGAATCTACATTTTGGTATAATTCCAAAATCCAATTTCTGGCAAACACATCCATTTGTTACCACCCTAATCTAATCAAGTACATTGATATCAATAATTGAGAGTACATAAATACATTGGTTTACCTATTTTTGTATTGGAAAAAAAATTATTCATACTTTCCTCATAGACTCCCATGTATAGTGGACGAACATTTTCAGTGAAATTCCATAATCAGATTTCTTGTACACATAATATGCACCTTTAACCATCATATTCTAATCAAGTACAATTATGTTAATTATTGAACGTCTATATATGCACAAGTATACCAAGTTTTTCATTGGAAAAAAAATTATTCACAATTTTATCATTGACTCCCATGTATAGTGGATGAACATTTTTGGTGAAATTCTAAGGTCAAACTTTTTGTCCACATGCCAGTTGTAACAACCCTATTTCATTTAAGTACATTTATGTAAATTATCAAATATCTATAAATGCATAGATATAGTCTTGCATTGAGGAAGTATTACATAGATTCCTCATACATGTATGAGAAATATATGTATACCATGTATAGTGAATCAACATTATCAACAGCTGATTTTTAATTAAATCCAAATATCAAAATATGTACACACACGCTTGCTGCGATCCACCAGTAATTTCTGTCCAACCCCTTTGAGGGGTAATTTCAAAATTATAGCAAGTCAGAATGGGAAATCTGAGCATTAACACCTTTTGAGTTTGTAAGGAAGGTCATTTGAAAAAATCTAAGCTCTTTTTTTGGGGGATTCTATCGCTCCATACCCCTGAGGTGTTTGTGTGTGCAGCTAATTTACTCAAGCAATGGGGTCATGAAATTTTTGTCATCTTGAAAGGGGGTCATCAATTTTTTGGTACAATGGGTAGGGGGTTCACTTATTTTGACTGATGCGCAGGAAGAATTTGCCGGCCCACCCCCGGCCATAATAACTGAACGCTCCCTAAGGGAACTATGGCGGGGGGGCCTCTACCAAGTTGCGTACTTACATAGTTACAGAGTTAGGCTGGGGGAACTATGCGGGGTCTGTATGAAGTTGCGTACTTACATAGTTACAGAGTTCGGCTAGGGGAGGTATGCGGGCCCCTGTACCCACTTGCGTACTTAGGGACGGACCATTAAATCTTGGGAGGGGGTGGTCTCAATCACTGCATAAAAACCCTATAATACTTACTGTATTAACATGGATTTTTGCCTGTATTTTAGCTGAAGAGTGCATATACAGATGAATACAGTCAAGAATCCATTTTTTGTATTCAGCAAGCCTGTATTCATGTGGATTCGTGTGAATTCACGTGTATTATACTATAATACAGGCAACTCATTAATGTGAATTTATCTGAATTATTGGGTTTTCATGCAGTGATGATCTAACTGTGAACATTTTTTTTACAATTGTAAATTTCTATAAAAAAAATTAAATGAGAAAAGCTGTGCTAATCTTTTTTTTTCTGAGTAAATTTTCAGATTTATTTAGTTTTTTTTTAGTTTGACGCTGTCTGAGGATGCAAGTACATCCATATCACTAGCGCTAATAAGATTGTGTGCTGTAACTCCAACATACATATGGCCTAGTGATTTATATTGCTGACAGTCCATCCGTCACTCCTGGTTCTGTAAACAATTCTGAACAGATGATTCATATAAATGAGACAAATCAGAAAAAAGACAATGTCAGCAATGAGTTTCCCTCCCTGCATCATGACAGTGTTTCCCGTAGGATTTTTTTACAAGAGGGCAAAGACATGGTGCGAAGCACCACAATCGACCGCTCAAGCGGTCGCGGGGGGAGGTCAGGAGGGGGTTTCCCCCTCCTGCCGTTGGAGCTTTTGAAAAATAGAGATTAAAGTGGCACTCCCACTTGATAACATTTTGAAAACACATTTTTGTACTGCCAACGGTCGATATTTGACGTGGCGACTGCGCGCGGATCACGAGATATCGATAAAAACATGTCCTCAAAAAAGTAAAACTTTGAATTCCGGTGGCCCTTCTAAATTCAGCTTCCGAACATCGAACGTTCGGCACTGGGGCCATTGTCAACTAAGCTATGGAGTACGAGTCTACGCTAACGCTGTTGTACGCCACAGTACCACTCGCGTTGGTGATCGGTCATGCACAGTGGGGGAAAGCCCAGTCTTACTGACTCGGAGAAAAAACGGAAAACAAAGTTTGCTGATTCCACCAGAATTCTGATAGGTGACTAGCACAGATATGTGCGGTTGATGCATAGCGGCCGCCGCGTGGTATGCACGCGCGGCCGCTTTGTATCGAACCAAGCGTAACCGCGTGGCAGACGACAAAATGCAGTCATCAGAGGCGGCTAATAATTTAAACGTAAAAAACTGATACCCATGTGGTATTGGTTAAAAATATAATAGAACTGACTAAGATAATCAAAACGACAAAAACTGAGGAGAAGTTTTCAAAAAACTTCCCTGAAGTAAAGGCATAATGATGTATATAAAGTCTTCACAGTGGGAGGTAAAACTGCGTCGTTCGAACTTATTATGGTCTCCCTAGAATATCGTCAATCAACACAACAACAACAAACCTTCGGGGGATTTCGGGTCATAATTAGAAACGATCGTAAATCTTCGGGATGTGAAAAATACGCTCGGGAAATGACATGTTTTCATCGATATTTCGCGATCCGCGCGCAGTCGCCACGTCAAATATCGACCGTTGGCATTAACTAATGTGTTTTTAAAATGTTACCAAGTGGGAGTGCCTCTTTAAAATGGTGTTATTTGGTGGCACTTGGGGAGTATTTTTTTTCAGATTACACATAATCCTCTGAAACATGGTCGTCTTGCTCCTCAGTAGCTTCCTATAGCTTTGAAAATTGACTGTTTGGGTTTCCTGGCTTCCCTTTCTACTGCGTGGTGAATGCCTACATTCAGCCCCGCCAAACATTATGCATATCTCATGATTTACAATTGATTTTGACAAGCTGAGAAGCTGTTTGCAAACTATAGTGAAATTTGCATATTTGTGTTTTTAGGGCAATTTTGCCCTTTTTTGATCAAAAATCTATTTCTCTGTAGCAGCATGTCCAAATTGATTGGATGTGTATAGATGTGGTGAAATTTCAATATTTGTCTTTTTAGGGCAATTTATGCCATTTATGGTCAAAAAATCTGTATTCTCTGAAAGGGCTTGTCCAATTTCTTTGAAATTTGCTAAATAAGTCCCTTAAGATTTGTTTAAATCATGCTCTTTTTTGTGGTGGAAAAATTCTTCAGATAATTGTCATTCAGCATTTGCTACACACAAATGATTAGTCATGCAGATTTATTCAGTATTTGCTATAGAGAAACCTTCAAAGTTTAACCCTTTTGTGTGTTTTTGTGTTTGGATTTGTTGGATAGATGGCATTCTACGTAGTGTATTGTTGAATGTTAAAAAATGTGTTTCTGTTGTTTTTAAGGCTGTTTTTTGAGAAAAAAGAACTGAAAATGCCTTTTTAAAAGCAAAATAATACATAATGACTTGATATGTTTTTTCATCATTATTGACGTGTTTCTACTTGTTCACCCATTCTTGCATTCATCATTGCAATAAAATGCAGTGTAAAAAACGAACCTGATGTGGCCTGCATCTGTTCACCTTGATCTTAAAAAGTAAATATAACTTTCTGTCTTACCATAGTTTCAATGTTTTACTTAGTGTACCTGCTTGGTTTGTATGCAGGAAACAAGTAGAAAACAGGCTCTATGATTTTTATAATTTTCAAGTGATCAGAATACAAAAGTCCTGAAAAGATAAGATGATCAAAACTTCTAGTATAAGGGATACAGTCACTCTAAATGTATACAATAAAATTAAAAATGTGCCTGGGGGATGTACTAAAAATACAGAAAGCTGCTTCCTGTCGGTAAAATCTAGAAAAAATTCAAGATTCTATAGACTTTTGCAGATTTTTTTACGCATTTGCATTCTTATTTATTTTTTTTTTTGCAAACTTTCTGCTCTGTATTTTTTTCCTGTTTTTGACAACCCCCTCCCAAGATCTAATGGTCTGTCCCTTACATACTTACAGAGTTAGGCTGGGGGAAGTATGCGGGGGCCCGTACCGAGTTGGGTAGTTACATAATTACAGAGTTAGGATGGGGGAACCATGCGGAGGCCTGTACCAAGTTGCGTACTTACTTAGTTACAGAGTTAGGCTGGGGGAACTATGCCGGGCCCTTTACCGAGTTGCGTACTTACTAAGTGACAGAGTTAGGCAGGGGGAACTATGTGGGGGCCTGTATGAAGTTCCGTACTTACTTAGTTACGGAGTTAGGGTAGGGGAACAATGTGGGGGCCTGTATCAAGTTGCGTACTTACATACTTACAGAGTTAGGCTGGGAGAACTACACAGTTGCGTACTTTCATATCTGGCACCGACGGAAGATAATCACGTTATCAAGAAATTGCGTCACAGTTTGATGATTTTGCACAGCATGATCACATTAAAACTCGCAATTTAAATTCCAATACGTACTTACTAATATATATGTTTTTATGTTTCGTTCTTGGACGCATTTAAGAAACGGACCTACGAAAAGGCGCCCTCTTAAAATGCCGTTTTACACTATATGACATCGACGGAAGATAATCACATTATCAATTTTGCTCAAGTGAACTGTACACAAAAATTACTTCACAGCTGCATGATTTTTGCAGACAATGGTTACATTACATCTGGCAGTTTAAATTGCAATCTGTACTTACTCATATCTATGTTTTTATCTTTCCTTTTTAGACGCATTAGAACACAAAAATATCGCATAGCATTTGCCGCCTATCTATTATTAAATATCGTAAAAGTCACTGAGTAGCGTATTACCTTATACACTCTACGATATTATCTTTCCTTTTTTCCATTTTCATTGCATGAAATACGATATTGGTTATTTTACCTACACTTTTGGCTTTCCGTATTTTTATTCTTACAATTTTATAGGCCCTTCATTGTTACTCCTTGGGTTCGTGGCACATATCCACACTTTCAATCAAAAATTTCACATCAAAGACAGGCTCGCACAACCATCACATGTACAATCTTTGTTAGGTGTACATGTTAACAAAAACGAACATGTTTTGTAATTGTCAAAAAGATGCATTCGATTATATGTCTTAGTCACAAATGTATTTTACGTTTTTCACCCTTTTTCATGGTCAAATTTACCAACTCCCTAAGTCATGTCTTGACTTCAATCGACACCTGCCTATACTTGAGGGCAGAGGTTTACATTTTATAATTTCCCTTTTTTTCTGCATAGAGTCTATTTATTATATTCACATTTACAATCGACAATTAATTGTAACTTTAAGGATCATTATGCAAAACGGTAACGGTTTTCACAAATCCAAAACACGGTTTTTTCCCAAATATACTCAGTTGTCGATTGCCTTTAACATATCGCCTACGTACGTGGTTTCCAATTTTACTTGTACTTTTCTCATTGGGAAACCTTAAAATCACAATTTCTTGACTTCAAAACACATACGAAGGTATAATGTTACAATGTCATAACAAATCGCATTTCTTCAAATATATGTTTGATGTGAAACCCCGATATTATGTTAATTTTTTCATTGGAAATCTGCGTCCACGAACCACACTCATTTCATTCATTTTGTCATAAATTTCATCTTCTTTTCATTGGCATGGTTAGGTCTGATTCATAGTCAACTTTTCTTTTACGCATTTATAAGTGTTTCTTGTTGTCTATGAACCATTTGCCCTACCACCCTGCACGTCAAGGTACATGCCATAGGTAGGGTTTGTAAGTGTTGTTATGTATTATGTGTGTGTGTGTGTGTGTGTGTGTGTGTGTGTGTGTGTGTGTGTGTGTGTGTGTGTTCGTTTTAGCAATTGTGTGTGTGTTCGTGTTAGCAATATGCCGGCTCATTTTTATCAGGTGTCCTTCCTTTAACCATCGATGGATACTTCTAATTGGCGGGCGAATATGCAGAGCAAACTTCGTGCTCTATTACTAACTTCTCTTAATTTACCCATAACAGAAGGTTTGGATTTCTGCGATATTATTACACCCTCGTTACGCGCAATGTCACTTTCAGCTCCTGGGTTATAAAGAGTTACAACTTCCTCTTCATTCATTTCCGATTTGGCGCTAACTCTCCTGTGAATGCATTCCATTACCAGCGTTTTTCTTCGATTTTTCATTTCGTGGTGTTAACTATTTCATTGAATTCGCACATTACTCAAGACCACGTACTTGCTTTAATACGACCATTCTTTCTCGTGTTCTCCGTTCTTTCGGTTCACTTTCCGTCTCCGGTACAATGGCCTTTGCCCGAAATTGTTTTCACAGTTTACACATTTACATCTCTCGGAACAGCCCCTTCCGATCTTAATGTAAAAAAATGTGAAAGAGGCTTCCCCCTTACTATCAAAATGTTTTTGTGTCGAGTTTGTGTTTGATTCGTTTTCGATATGTGTTCTTACATTCTTATCCGATTGTTTGTGTTCCACCCGTGTCCACTTTAGTGTTGATCAAGGCTACTTGATACAGACAGAAATTCTGCTTGTACAAAGGCAAAACTAGCTCTGTCTGGGGTTGTAAATTAGAGTTTACGATTGGCACCCTGTGTTCAAGATTGAGATACAATGTAACATTACCATGCACTGGTCCATGTACAAGTCTTGTTTATTTCAATTTCTCCAGACACACTGTCTGCATGGGACATACAATTTTACTTGATGCTATAGCAGTGAGCTCATAAAAGTGTGTTGCCTCAATAAATTAATTATTGCGTTTAAAGGCACATGAGCTGTAACTTTTTGCATTATTTCCATGATTTTACATTCAAATTAGAATTAGTTCATGTGTATTAACTTACTGAAGGGTGTGCAAAGACGTGTTATTGGCCACGTACTCAAATCGCACGTGTAACTTTGAACGAGTCAAATAATAAACGGTGCCGCACCCGATTATGGCGGCGCCCATGGCTTGAGTTCGCAAGAGTACACATAAAGTGTGAGTGTTGCGCATGCGCATTAGATTCCTCACAAGAAAATGGCGTCTCACAGTGGGAAACGTACGCCCGGTCATATCGGATTCTGACAAGGAATGGAGACAACAGCGCAGTAATGCGTCTAAACGCCTTAGCAAACTAGACATCGAAAACCAGACCGGGAGATGGCTTCAGTTAGAGGAAAAAACAGGGCTTGCAAATCCCGATTTGGCGGAGGAGTTAATTGATTGGTAAGTATAGGACCGGACAGCGAGTGACTGTACACAATATACCGTGTCGAATAGTGCGTGCGAGTGCTTGACGCACCATGGGTTGTGCAACGATGCCTTGATAAATTCACTATACATGTAATATGTAACAGGTCTGACCTGAGAGCGAGCGCAGCGTAGTATATCGTCATTGATGTTTTCAGGCAATAGCATGCTAATTTCTGTGTTTGATGCATGATTCATAACTTTAGTTAGCCATTGACTCGTTGAGGTTGAATTGTTGTCAATTGTTTTCTAGAATAACATTTATAGCAATTTAACTCGGAAATGCCAAGTTCACTAACGAAAATTATTTAAAACTGGTAAATTATATGATTCCAATCAGTTTATTATATTAAACAGGGGCGGGAACAGAGGCAGTCTAATGTAAAACACGTACTTGATATTCCCGTCGGTAGCTAGCTCTCAGCACACTATTTTTAATTCTCGCGTGAGTTGACCGTTCGTTCTCGCGAGAGTAGGCTTGTTTCAAAATGGCGGCGCCTAGTGATGACCGATCCGGGCCTTCAAAAGTGATCGAAAATAGTCATTTTGAAACAAATTTCACACTTTCTTTGGAACAGAGAGATTCTTTTGTCGGCAATACACATTGTCGAGTAGTTTTTGTGGTAGATGATATCTTTAATTTCACGCAATCCGTGTAAAAGTATTCAAAATGGCCGCCTCCATGGAACTCTGCTCTCTTTTCAAACTCGTAGATATATAGAGATCCATTCTAAATTTCTTGTACACGCATTAGTCTTAATGCTCGCTTCGCGAGCGGCCTTCGGCCGCTCTCGCTGCGCTCGCTATTAATATTCAAAGAAGGTCACGTTTTAGCCTTTGAAAGATCAACTTTTGACTCTCCAAATGCTAGGAAACACCATAGCTTGAATAGAAATCACAACAAAATCTCATACTCGCGTACGGTAAGCTTTTACAACACAGTGAGTTACGTACTGAATCGTTTCACACATCTTGTCGCAGTTACAACAAGAATCGAAGTAAACAGTCACTGTCCTCCCGGACCAAGCGACTGCTATTGCTACTGTTTTTAATACCGCCAGTTCTAAGCGCATGTTACGAGTTGGCAAACATCGCCTCTCGTAACATGTGGTGACAGGTGCAGCCAACGGAGCTACAGCAATATTTGAGGGCAGGGGAACTATTAATTTTGCTTGGGTAGGGGACATATTTTTAGCTGGCAGGGGAGCAAATTTTATTTTTATTGTCGGGCAGGGCAGATATCGGTTGGTTGTCCCGGGGACAGGGCTTTGCGAAAAACGAGGAGAGGGGGAGCCACTTTTAAAACGGGGACGGGAAGTTGAGCCATTATGTTTTAAGGGGAAATTTTTTCACAGGGCTGGGGAAAATCAACAGGTTTTTCATCACAGGGTAGGGTAGCTCCATGTCTGCAGGGGAAATGGAATGACGAAATTTAGGGGGGAATTTTTTGCAGGGCAGGGGAAATAGGCAAGTTTTTCCGCCACAGGGCAGGGGAGCTTCAAAAATTGACAGTGGGGAGGGGAAACAGGCAAAAATAAGTGGGGAGAGGGTAAAAATGAAGTTTGAGTGCGGGAGAGCAAGTCGAAAAATTTTCAGTGACAGGGCAAATTATGAACAACTAATTAATTACTCTCATGATGTAAAATAAGTCAGTTCACATTACTTGTAATGCACAATATATCTTGTCATAGTAATGACCCCTTTAAAAGTGCATTGTTAATTGGCTGCACCTGTGTTGAGCCAGTACAGCAAGAAATTTCGTGCACATCATCAGTTTCATCTGGTCATGGGAAATAAATAATTTTATCCTGTAATACTTCTTAGTAGTAGCACAGACACTAAAAAAGAGGGTCTATGGTAGTAGGAAGTGACGATTTAAGATTTGTATTCAACATGATTCAATTAAGGTGTAACTATCGATCCTTTCAAGCAAAGTAAAAAATTCCATTTGCTTTACAAGTGTATGTGTCTTGAGCCAAAATATAATGTAAACATATTTGTAAAGTAACCAATTTCTGTTTATCCATGGACACTCAAACCTCATGATTGTAGACTTCAGCCATTCGGTCATGGTGACAAGCAAATACTGATAATGCCAGATGTTTAGATTGTTCAGCCTTTTTCTTCAATTTTCATCACACAAGTCTGCTAACATTTTATTCCTTTCAGTTTCAGGTTTTGCAAACTACCGTGCAATGTTGTGAATTGAATGGTGTCTTCAGTATGCACATAGCTGCCCAAGTTGTGATGTACAGAAAGTACTCTATATGGATACATTTACCATCTTCCCTTTTAGTAGAGATGTAAACTTTCTTAAAAAGCATGACAATTGTATACATTTAAAACGTTACCTTTATTTAACACATCGTCACTGTTTTCAATCTTAAAAAAAGTTTCACCTTTTTTACAGTAAATGAGACAGTAAGCATGCAAGATAAAACATTCAAAATAAGAAAAAAATTCATGTACAATTAGGGTAAATCCCTTTCAGGTCTAACCCCTATTTACAGGCTGAATTCAGGTACTTTACTGGGAACTCAGGCAGGAAATAAATAAAAAATTAGGACAATGATTGCACTGAATGTCTTGTCACATTGAGGAATGTCTGTCCCCAGGACTGGCAAAATCCTGGTTATTGGACGAGTGTCTCTGTAAATACATGACATGTATGCAAATAAACGTGTACAACAATAAGTGTACATATAAAACTTTGCGTGAAAAATTCACATCAGTTGCTCCATAGACATGAAGATAGCCATTGATGAATTTGATGGAAGCAGATATTCAAATTTGTACATGAAATGAGAAATGTGGCACACCAATACACATCACCATGAAAGGGTGATACAGTTGTTTGGCCAAAGCCAACTGTACTCCACAACTACTTGACACACAACAGTTACCGGTACAATGGATGGTACGGTAAACATAATATGTTGAGGTCAACAAATTAAACAGTACAGTTAATGAGACTTCCCCCTGGTATATATACATACACCACACAATAAATTCCCACAATTTGGTTTGATTTCTACACACGACATTAGAATTTTTGTAACTTTTTCAGTTCTGCCTGAAAGCAATAAGGCAAACCCTCTAGACAAATGCCATACTTTTGGTGAGCAATTTATGACAAACTGAAGAGGTCATTCTCTTAGATAGAAAAGTCAGCATGTAAATTTCTTTTGTCTTTCTGGTGGATGGGGAAACAATATCCTTTTGTATCATGAAACAGGTGCAACTAGTCTCCCTACTTTCAATCACATTCTGTTATGGCTGAGGACACAATCAGTGAAAATTTATGAAAATACTATCTCCTCTCTCAATCAAGCATAATTTTCTGAGTCATTTAAAATGGCAATTTAGAAGAATGGTGTCCTTAAAAGTACATTTTCAGAATTAAAGAAACCAGTCTGTGAATTTGTGTACACAGGGGAGACTTTGTAGATTTCACTGAAGAGTCTCTGAGTGTATAAATCATGATTAACATGTATAGGAAATATCAAGTACTGTGCCAAATGGGAGGTAACCAAGCTGCTGTGTTTGGGTTAAATGAGCTATATATCTTGTTATCATTTTGTCACAATTATGCAATTCAGCACCATTTTACAAGTGGTATAGCCACAAACTGATTACATCAAATCACTGTACACAAGACACAGACGCCCTGAAAGTTATGGCACTGTGTATCATGTATGGCAGTTTTGACGTCATCAGTTAGTGGCTATATCACTTGTAAAATGGTGCCTGCAATTCCCTTTATGCAAAATGTGTTGGAATGAACCCTGTAAATTGACCAAACTGATCAGGATAGTTATCTCTTATTTCCCAAACACAGCAACCTGGTATCACTCTAGTTTCCTGTGTCAGGTTTCCCATGCTCCCACAAAATAAATTGCTGGTATGCAGCATGCCTGTTGCACTTGTGGTAGTCATCAAAGTCATTGGTGGCCATCATATCCACCCGATAGGCTCTAGCAACTGCAAGGACTCCTTCGTCAAGGCAGATAACTCTGAAATCATGAAAAATATGATATTTGTTTCAATATGTATTGCTTTTGAGTATATTTGCCATTATTGGATAAATTCTCATTGATCTCTACTTCCTTTCCCAAAGTTCTGAGTTTGGTACTAGTTTGCTTGTCTCAAAAATATTTTTAGAAGAACAGTAACACTGTTACAGTATCTATGCTGATCTTCTGAGAGGTGTTCTTCCTTTGAAATACCAAAATGAGGATTTTTATGTACACATGTAACAGTCTCATCTTACATTTTAGAATTCCTCTGTGACCATGCCAGTGCATTCTCAACACTCAAGAGCATTACGTATCCAAAAGTCATTACATAAATAATTTGCCCAGCACACATGGCTTTCCATCTCAGTCAGTTGGTATTCATCACATTTAGAACAATTATTACATATGCATCAAGACTGTTTACCAGATCTGATCTAAACGCAAAGGATGACTTGCAGTTGATTGGATTTATTGCATTAAATTGACAATTCAGCCCATAAATGATCATGGGTAGGGACAATATGGTTAAAGTAGGAATTCCCTAATAACTTGTATGATGATTTTCTTAGAAAAATTTCATGGCAAACTGTCTGCTTGTTTGCATTCAGTTCATAAACATGCTGACCAGCAATCTGGAGATACAGAGCCCAGGCACCTCCCCACAACATTTTCTCTCAGCAAGGGTTGGCATCTGCCGACAGTTTTGACGGACACATCAATCCTGACTGCTTTGTGAAGGTCCAGGATGGGATCCTCCAGCCTGTTCAGATAGGACTGCAAAGTCAAATATTAAACGTACGTCCCTCTCAACCACCTGCAACAGAAGATCATGCTTCTGTTCTGGTGTCATTTTCTGCAGCATCTCCTGAAAAGAAGATGATATTATTGCGATGGCTATATGCTGATGTCAATCTGTATGCCCCATTATCACGGTGTGTATACAAAGCAAAAATTTTACTTACATGAAGAGTATTTTTCCGTTGCTGCACATCTCGCAATGCCTCATCTGCTCTTGTCACAAGCCTTCCCATCTAGCCCCTCTTCCTCTGCCCCAACCTCTGCGTCCCTGTCCTCACCCTCTCCCTGTGCCTCTCCCTCTACCCCTGTCTCCCTCTTCTGCTTGGGATCCTCTCTTGCTTGGATTCAGTTATTACAGAACTATCAGTAGAATCGGTCCGTGATGTCTGCAAAATGAAAGAATCAGAAAAATTACAAAGGAGATTCAAATGTAGATATACTGCACTCTGCCGGTCACTGATCAGTGTTGAGTTTTTCTTTGTTACCATCTTCTCTTCTAAACAAAGCCAAGTAAGTAGTCGACACTTTACTTTAATTCTTGACCATAACATGGCAAGTAAACTGTGGGTTAACTCTTGGTGGAAATTAAGATGTGTAAAGTCAGACTAAAAATTTGGAAGGAAATATGCTTTTGATGCATAACATATACATTTGACATTTTCAAAGCCACTGCATAAAAGGACCACCTTTGTCATTTATGTTGTATCATTGACCCTGGAGAAATCCACTGACAATGTGTTGTTTACCCTTCAAATTTCCCAGCAAATTGTACTTCAATCAAAAGCCATGGCGAAAATACAAATCACAATAAAACAGCTGTTTGTCCTTGTTTTTGTATCACCATAGCAACGTTATAGTCACAAGTGCGAACAACGCCGTTTTCTCCATGCTCAAGTTCACCGCTTTGAAAAGAAAATTTCTAAAACGAGTTGGCATAAGTTTACAGCTGTACTACACATCACACAGCCGCCTTGTACCTTTCTTTCTACCTCCATGGTTGTAATGCTACCGTAATCATCACGAAGCTTGCTAAACTCGTCCTCTCAAACATAGAAGTAGGATCGGGGCCGTATGTCTCAACAGTTCGATTAGAGCTGACTAAAAACACACGAAAGGCATTGTTAAACTCAAGGTTATTCACACAATAATTCCGAATCTATGTGAAGTAAGTAATCCGTTTGCAAAATGACTCGGAAATTGACAGTGTTCAGAAATAAGATCGACTGCATTTGGTCAATGCCGCTCATGGTTCACGCATCATGCGCATGGCTCACTCAAGCCAAATATAATCGAATACGTTCGTAATTACAAAACCCGAACGGCGTATCGCTAACTGAAAACCATTCTGGGTAAATCCAGATTCAAAACGAATTCCTAGTTCTGGAAATCCATGCGAAACAACGAACCACAACGAGACTCTAGCGTACGCTAGCCTATGCTATGGGCAGCTACCCGTACGCTTCACCGGACTTCGACCAGCGGCCGCCTGGCCGGGCCAAATTCACAAACAAGCTCTAGTTCCTTGTCATTTCAATCGCATCGTTTATGCCTACAACTGTTGTAACACCCTCTTTGTTCAAATGAAACATCGAACTGGAGAACAATCAGCGTGAAATACTAGGTTTGAGGGGGAGAAAACACGTGAGTTTGTTTACAAAATAGACATAAGCTAAGTTACATTACCTCATGTGTAGACTCCATTGTTGTCGAGTTGCGAATGGGGTCACGCTCCCACATCGCGCAGTATCACACAGTAAGATCCCGCTCTCGTCCTCCGTGTGACGTTGCATTTGCTGTGTTCTTTGTCACGTGACTGCTTTTGCGAAATGGCGGTACATTTAAAATGAGGCGATATCGCGAGAATTTCCTTGCGTTCTGTGTCGTTTGTGACTGTCCTAGTATGTTAGTTGAAGGTATATCGCTTAATTGCAAGAATTCAATCAACATTCGAGACGTTTGGGGTTATTTTAGGGTAAATAAAATGTTAAAGTTACAGCTCACGGGCCTTTAATGAATGGAAGTGGTATCTTACGTCTCCATTTTCAACACAGAGTGCCAATCGTTAGTTCTCATTTACAACCCTTGGCAGGGTCTGTTTTGTCTTTATACAAGCAGAATTTCTGTCTGTATCAAGTAGGCTTGATCAACACTAAAGTGGCCACGGGTGTAATATAATGTTTGTTTTGCTTCGAAATATGTAGGGAAATTTGGATTAGCGGTACTGTAATGTTTTGTTTGTGTGGGGAAAGCTTATGGCGAGACGCAGCCGGACCTATGGTGTTACAAAGCTGATAGAGTGGCCTTTGACGCTTGCGTTTCGGAACCCGAGTGTGGTCTCTCATCATCTCAGTGTAGATTCTTTCCTTAGTTTGTGTTTGTGAAAATTTATTTTAATGCATTTTAGTGTTCTTGCTCTTCGAGTAGCAAGGCAAGTATATCAATGTTTAGGTCTTGTTGTGAGTCCGTTTGGTCGTCCGGTTTGTTTGTTCTATGTTTTTCTACTTCTGTAAATTTTGTTTTGACTAGTGTGTCTTTTAAATTTTTATTTATCTTGTAAGCAATGATTGGTGACTCTAGAAATAGATATTAGTGTTGAATCCTTCTCCAGTTCAGCCAATGTCTCAAAAGACCTCTCTTCAGATCTTTTGTTTTGATGTGTTGGCTGTATGTTGTGCTGAAGATGAGTTTGTTTGTTGTTTTTTTACGTGTACCTGTGCGGTTTGTTGGTGTATTTTGGATACTATGGTCTATTTTTGCTGTTATTTTCGTGATTTGGTTGTTTTTGTATTCTCAGTCGAGTAGTTTGTTTGTAAAGAAAGCGACTCATCTAGTAAAGTCGTCATTGTTGTTACAAGAAGTGCGAGCGTATCTAAGGATTTCGCCTTTGAAAAAGCCATTAAAAGTTGCTGTCGGGTGACACGATTCTCTATGTAGAAATTGGAATGTGTCTGTTGGTTTAATATGTGTTTTGATGTCGATGATATTTTCTTTGTAGTATCTTGCACCTTTGAAAAGTACTACATCAAGAAATATAATTTCTTGTGTTGAGCTTTCGAATGAAAACTCAAATGCTGGGTACATTGTGTTGATTTTTTCGATGAAGTTTGTCAGTTCGGTTTGTGTTCCGAGAAAGATTGCAAAATATCATCTCTGAATCTTTTCCAGCAATGAATGTTGTTGTGGTTATTTACGATTATTTTCTTTTAAAGTTCATGAAAATTAATGTCGGCTATCTTTGGTGAGGCGTTTGATCCCATGCTGCAGCCTCGGGTTGGCAGAAATATTGCTTGTTAAATTCAAAACTGTTGTGTTTGAGAATTAGTGATAGCATTTCTATTTCTTGTATGAAATTTGTTGTATCTTTTATATATGTTGGTTGTTGCTGAACTAGTGGTTTTATGAAGTAATCCAGAAATTCTGAAATTCTGTAAATGGGACTGGAGCAGCCACTGATTATTGGTCTGCCTGAAAATTTTGAGTTTTCAGGCGGCAGTTTGTGAATATAGTCAATAAGTCTGTAACTCAGTAAGTTCGCAACTTGATACAAGCCCCCGTGCAGTTCCCCCAGCCTAATTTTGTAACTAAATAAGTACGCAACTTGATACAGGCCCCCAGGCAGTACCACTAGCCTAACTCTGTAACTAAGTAAGTATGCAACTTGACACATACCCCCGCTTAGTTCCTCCAGCCTAACTCTTAACGAAGTCAGTACGCAACTTGATACATGCCCCTGCGTAGTTACTCCAGCCGAACTCTGTAACTAAGTAAGTACGCAACTTGATACAGGCCCCCGCGTAGTACCCCAGCCAAACTCTGTAACTAAGTAAGTAGGGAACTTGATACTGGCTCCCGCAAACTTTCCCCTAGCCTTACTCTGTAACTAAGTAAGCACGCAACTTGACAGAGGCCCCCGCGTAGTTCCCCTTGTCTAACTCTGTAACTAAGTAAGTACGCAACTTGATAATGCCCCCTCATCGTTCACCCAGCCTTATCCTGTAACTAAGTAAGTACGCAACTTGATACAGGCCCCTGCGTAGTTCCTCTAGAACAACTCTGTAACTATGTAAGATGCAATGTCATACAGGCCCCGCGTAGTTTCCCTTGCCTTACTCTGTAACTAAGTAAGTACGCAACTTCATACAGGCCCCTGCGAAGTTCCTCAAGCCTAACTCTGTAACTATGTAAGCACACAACTTCGTACAGGCCCCCGCATAGTTGCTCCAACCTAACTCTGTAACTAATTAGGTACGAAACTTGATACAGGCCCCTGCGTAGTTCCCATAGCCTAACTCTGTAACTAAGTTAGTATGCATCTTGATACCCCTATATTCGTGTCGTCTAACAGTCTACCCCCTTATTACCATATTTGTCCTGAAGTCGATTGCATGTTTTTCGTGTATCCATATATTCGTGTCGGCTACATGGACTATCTACCCCAGATGTTCTGTTTCTCCAATGATGCGTTCTTTTTCACTTTTGGTCACGATGTCGATTATCGACGGCCGGAACGATGAAGCACAGTCCGGACCGTGGACGAAGACATGAAATGACTGGCCATCCGATGGTTACATCAATTGTGAGTCCTCAGCTAAAACGTCTGGAAGACCATGTGAAAGTATCTTCCGTCCATGGCAAGAACTTTACAATGTTTAAGTTCCATGATTCTGTTGTTTTCCTCGATAGTCGGAGTCGAGCAGTCGCGATATGCGCATGTGTCAGACCACAGACGTACGTTTCAACGTTGGCGGCGGTGTTCCGCATGACGTTATCGACACGGTGATTGGTTTATTTTAGTCACATGGGGGTTTATGGGATATTTTTTAAACGTCTCCTGTTTTAGAGTGTACACGAACACCACACGAACTGTGTACGTGTGCGCTTTTCAACGCATGCGCATTCAATCTCAGTGAATTGTTTGCTTGTCGTCTCAATATTGTAGCGAAGCTCATATGTGTGTCGCGAAAAGAATTCACTCGTGTGTTCGAGAAATCTCAACCGCACACGCCGTTGTTACAACGCATGTTCGATGCATCTCAGTGATACGTATCGTCACCAACGTTGACAGTGTCCAGTATTTATGGGGGATGTGTTTGCGTATTGTAGAAGTTTGTGCGTCTTGTGTTGCTATGTATCTTGACCTTTCACCAATGTCTTTTGAGTGTCCTGTACTATTAAAGGTATGTGTGCTCGTGTATTAATCTCACAGATACCATGTGGACTTTACCGCATATATATATATATATATATATATATATATATATATATATATATATATATATATATATATATATATATATATCCGTATGTATATACATGTACAAACATGTATGTATGTATGTATGTATGTATGTATGTATGTATGTGTGTATGTGTGTATGTGTGTGTATCAATTGTATGTGTACGTGTTATGTGTATGTGTGTGTGTACGTATCCATGCAGAGACTCTGTTGTGATGTGTGTGAGAGTAAATATATGCGCTTATACGTTTTAAATGTGTAAATAATATTTTACAAATTGTTTCCCTATATCCAGGCTTTCAGAAAATGTATAATTTAGGGAGTTTCTGAGCTGATTAACCACCAGAGAATTGTTACATTAAAAAGGTCAATTTCTTGTCTTGGAACCTTAACAGATTGCAGTATTGTTTCGGTATAACCGGCTTGGCTCCTTCGTGGTTTGAATCATACTTAGAGAACAGAGTTCACCATGTACATTTAGAAGGACTCAATCTACCTGTCACACTCTGGAATTTGGAGTTCCGCAGGGATCAGTGCTTTGGCCGATTCTCTTTAATATCTACATATCGCCTTTAGAGCCCTTGATTTTCGAACACAATATCAACTGTATGATGTATGCGGATGACTCCCAAGTGTATATGATTATGAAACGATCACAACATGCAACAACAATTTCAAGTATCGAAGTATGTATTGAGGAAATGCAAGCATGGTATACATCCAACAAGCTTAAACTGAATGATGACGAGACTGAGATCATCCATTTTTCGTCACGCTTCAGTAAAACATTTCCGATACCATGTATCAACATTGGCGAAAGCTCTGTAAGTGCATCATCAGTTACGTGTGACCTCGATGTCATGCTTGATTCAGGACTTAAAACGACAAACCATGTAAACTACATCTGCAAAACAGCATCTTTAGCAATCAGAAAAATTTGTCAAATTCGACGATACTTTGACAATACCAGCACTGAAAAACTCGTCCACGCGTTCACTACATCTAGACTGGACTACTGCAATGCTGTTCTGTATGTGCTTCCAAAAAAAGAGTTGCAAAAACTACGAGTCCAGAATACAGCCATAGACTTGTCGTCAGGAGCAGGAAATATGATCATATCTCTTCTGTATTACGAGATCTCCACTGGTTGCCTGTGAAGAAGCGCATTGACTATAAAATTCTACTTACTGTCTACGAGGCTTTAAACAATTCATGTCCATCGTATATCACTTAACTCCTGTCTTTGAAAAAGGTGTCATGAATTTTGCGATCCAACCACAATGCTACTTTGACTGTTCCGCATTTTGCAACCTCTACTTACGGTGAACGGGCTTTCTCTGTGGCAGGTCTAAAATTATGGAACTCTGTTCCTTTTAAAACCAGATCCGCTGTATCAATTGGATCTTTTAAACCTCAGCTTAAAACTTTTCTTTTTACCGATTCTTAATGTTTTTTTAATGTATTTATACTGAACTGATTTTGTTAAAGCTTAATGTATTTTGTATTTTGCCTGGTTTTGTAAAGCGCATAGACTTTATGTATAATGCGCTGATAAGAACTATTTTTATTGTTTCATTTATTTTAAGAAACATTTTGACCAAACATGGCAAAAATTGCCCCAAAAACTCAAAATTGTACACTTCATCATAATTTCAATAAATATCATTTAGTTCATCTATAGGAACCTGTATACCAATTTCAAAGCTATCAGATGAGTAGTTTATGAAATGCACATTTTTTGACCAAAAATGGCAAAAATTGCCCCCAAAATACAAAATTACAGATTTCATCAGAAATTCAATATATATTACTTAGTTTATCTACAGAAACCTGTATACCAAATTTCAAAGCTATCAGACCAGTACTTTTTGAGAAACATATCTTTAGACCAAAAATGGCAAAAATTGCCTTAAATGCAACTTTGCATATTTCTGCACAATTTGAACAAATCTGAAATACATGATTCCTAGGGACCTATGTACCAAATATCAAAGCTATCTGACTGGTAGTTTTGAAGAAGATCTTTAAAGATTTTTTGACCAAAAACGACAAAAATTGCCTTAAAAATACAAATGCACAAATTTCACCACGAGTTGAACAAATCTAACTTAGGTCACCCTATGTAAACTGCATATCACATTTCAAAGCAATCGGACAAGCGATTTCAGAGAAGAAGAGTTTATTACCAAAAACAGTAAAAAATGCCCCAAAAATACAAATATGCAAATTTCACCACAATTTGAACAAACTTAAGTGAAGTTACCCCAAGTGAGATGCATATAAAATTTCAAAGCAATCGGACTTGCGGTTTCAGAGGAGAAAGCAATTGTTGACGGACGACGGACGACGACGGAAAATCAACCAATTTGATAAGCGGAGCTAAAAATGTCTTTGTTTTAAAGGCTTACTTTTTCTTTCGATAATTGTACTTTTAAGTTTGGGTGAATAATAAACCATTCTTGCATCACTGGACAAGATGATGAAAACACAAATTGATTATCTTGATAAACGTTACGGTAAAGACAGAAGAAAAGGACGGACATTATTCATAATGTGAATGCAATTGCGAACTGGTGGCAGAATCAGGGCTTGAAGACTGCGCCTTCAATTCCATGAATTTAACTTCATATGATTGCGTCGGCTAATGTGAAACGGAGAGATGGCTCTTAAATGTAAATTTAATATGGTGATTCATGTTTATTACAAATATGATGATTAAATCCAAACTATATTATACAAAAGCAAAAGTAATCGCGTTCACACTTAAAATGGTAAAATATTAATTGTGTTAGATCCATACTTTTGTAAATATCAACACGAGGAAATTGTAATTTATAAGATCGTTATTAGAATTTCTATTGAATTGAAGCTTTCTAACTAAACTGGCATCTTGATCTTTCAGACTGTTTGAAGTTTACGTAATTTCCAAGAGAACTTCCAATCTGAAACTAGATACACCGGGCATAATGTCTTCGAAATGATAACTACACAGTCAAAATTAATATTACTCGGGTATGGGATATTTTGAACAGATAGTTTGCTTATCGCTGTTGAGTTTCTAATAAACATCGACCGATATCTATTTCGTGCTTGTACATCTGTATTAGAACTTTATCAAACTGACACGGAGCATTTCAGTTGAGTTTTGAATACAATTGAGATGGAAATGGTGCATTACTGTAAGACAGCAACGGTTTATCGAATAAAATATAGCTGCATACAATAACATGCAGCTTCCGTGTTATATAACGACGGTATACCACGAGATTTTGAACAGTTCACGATCTATGAGCACGAGCAATAGCAAGTGCATACATGGAGTCAACTTGTTAAAATAAACAACTTGTTAAGAGTCAACTTGTTAAAATCGAGTGATACACCCGTTGCTAGCGATGGTATACCACGAGATTTTGACCAGTTCACGACATATGTGCACGAGCGATAGCGAGTGCATATATGAAGTGAACTGGTCAAAATCGAGTGGTATACCGTCGCTGGGTGTGATTTTTGCTATTATATCATAACAGTATAGTGAAACTCTGGCATGGAACGTCAAAAAAAGGTTTTGGCTCTTGCAGAGAGCTCGCGCGTATGCCAGCCATGGTATATCGCGAATATACCACGGTTCTTTTCGCGTCTCGACCAATCAGATCGCTGCATTTGCGCCATCAATATACTGGTATGATATAATAGCAATTGTATCATAATGTTAAATTGAAATTGTGGCTTAAAACGTAAAAATGATTTTTTTCTGATAGCCCGTGCTTTTTCCAACCGTGCTGTACTATGATATATTTTCAGGTCTCGACCTATCAGAATGCAAAACTCGGGCCATCAATATGCTGGCATGATATAATAAAGTGTTGAGAGGATTTCGAACAGATATATTCTGCACTTTTACAACTTAAAGTAGTATGCGCCTCAGGGTCAGATTTCCAGAGTTCAATGTTTCATTGTCGTAATAATCTAGTCTGTAACTTTGAAACATGTAAGGTAAATTAACTTTTAATCATCTCGCTATTTTTCATAAGCGAAAATGTAATACTAGTATTCCCCTGGAGCAAACTTTGCACCGTAACGCTTTATTGTCGTTCTCGAAGGGAATGTCTAAACTTTTCGTGCAGGAAAGCATCAGCAAAGCCAAACGTTTTCGTCAATGTAAAGAATCTACCTATCAATTAGCATAATTTCATCACATGTCAAGTAAGGGAATCCAATGGCGTTGATCAAGTTGACCTGACCCTTGACCTTTCACTCATCGTAACTGTCAATTATGGATGCGTTGTTAGTTATCGTTTGCTTCATACTTGACAGTTAGTTCAGTCTCTGTGACGTACTTGATGCCGTGTCTATTTCCAGTGAAGCTTGTCGTGGCTCTGAGTTTGATGTGAAGCGCTTCACCTATAAGGAAAGATTGAATCCGTTGTTAAAACATTTAATAGAATGTCATTTGGCGGTGAAGATTGCGAGGTTAGAGATGCGCCGAATTCGGGGTGAACCCTAACTCATGAATACAAAAGTACATTGTCAATTTGGAGTGTACTAGTAATGGTGGAAAATATTGGTTAAAGCTCAATTAATCATCGATTCTTGTCCTCTGTCTGTCACCGCGAAGATGCATGTTCTTGTTGGATTCTCAAAACCATATCGGAATGATCACTGTTCACGGCCTGTATGTGTGCTATGCTCAATAACATCTATGACAATTTAATTTTTGTTCGGACCGGAATTCGATCATTTGCGAACAAAAGCATTGCAGAGAGAAACAAGCGAGGCGAGTTCAATGTACTTTGTATTGCAACATACTTTTGTTGGGGTGGCGACCATTTTGAATTCTTAATAATGGTATCTCTGGTACCAAAATTTGCACAATGACCTCGAATGTTTGTATTTGGTGTAGAAAGACTATGGTTGAAAATCCCCTTAAGGAAATAACATCAATGATAGCAACGGCGATCACACGGCAACTGCACAACATTACAGTAGCTAGCAGCTTTAGAGTTCAATTTTGTCGCTTAGGGTACAGCTGCATTTTTAATTCACTTTTTGTCGTCATCATCATCATCGTCATCATCACTACTTAACCAGTGTACCACTATTATCCCAACGTCAATTCTTTCACCATCACCCTTATTAAGTATTTATTACCTACCATTTGCGTGAAGTAAATCGGAAGTTGAAACACACTGCCGTCGACATTTTCGCCGTCTTTACAGACGCATGTCATTCCTGAGATGGCGATTGCATAGCCACAGAGCATAAACGTCAAAACTAGAAAGGCAACCACATGGCCGATCACAGGCCCAGCAGGAGGGATCCCCGGGAGAATGAATGTCGCAGACAGCAGCCAAAAGCCTCTCCAGTGTTGGACGACGGCAATGTGTTGTAGGAGGAACCACGTATCTTCCAGTACCAGTCGCGGGACAGGGTTCTTAGCGTGCCTGGAGAGGAGACTCGCCGGGTAGCGGAAGGTGTAGATCACCAGAACAAGAATCGCTGCCGCTGCAAACGACGCCAAGGCCGACTTTGTAATAGCATTGGGGTAAAGCAAGTGGTCGGTGATACCCCAAACAGAGAGTCAGACGAGGGCGATAACTGCCTGGAGTAGAACACTCGCTGTAATTTCAACCATTCGGAAAAGGATGCCAGCGTCTCCTTTGTAGTATCTGGTTTTTATGTAATAATAGTCATCATCGAAGTCGAGAGGTAGAGGAGCCAGTGGTGCGGTTACCATAGAGTAACTAATTCGAAAGGTCCACAGAATAACGCAAGTGACTATCCAGGTGACAGCGTAAACTTCGAGCGTTGTGCCGGCATACACCCACACCAAGCCCCAGCTACCCCGCCAAAGTTTAATCACAGCTACCGAGTAAAGATATACGTGTAAACGCGTGGCTATGTACCAAGCTGCCGTCTTCGCCTTGCAGAGTTTGACAAGCTTGTCCTGCAAGGCGATGAAAACGAATGAGAAAAAAAACCCAACGGAGAATGAAGTCCAGCTGCTAAACTTTTGCATCGTCGGGGAAGACGAAGTGGTCCATGAGCGACCAAGTGCTCCACCAGCAGCCGACGACTAATCCACCGATAACGACAATGACGAAACTACAATCGAGGTATGTAACCAGTCCATAAACACACTTACGCACTCCTGCTGAATCAGTATCAACGGAACGATTGACATTGGCGGAATTTTCGCTGTTTTCCATCCTGCGGGCGCGAAAAAGTCACCCTCTAAGCTTTCTTACAGGTAGCGATTGTGTGACCCGACGCTCGAAGATTGTTCGATAGCAATTGCGACGTCAGGCTAATTTGCGATGTCACTCTAGCTACAGAGGAAAACTGGGACGGTACGGTGCAGAACGCAACAATAACAAACATCCATCATCATCAAGGTTAACACAATGGAGGCAGTGGTGAAGTTACTAAACAGTTATTGTGGATAAACTTGAATTAATGACCTTAAAATAGTTTCAAGGTCATTATTTATATATTAAGGGAAATGCATTTCTTCGATTTTTAAAAATGGTGCAAAATTTATTTTGTCTTTTCACATTTAAAGACTGTATTTCATTTTTAAATGAAACTGACATTGTCTGTGGTTTGGTAGTTTTCGCCGACATTTTTACAGGAGGGTCTCCAAGCCATGCATGCCGCTAGTGTTTACGCGGTCATGTGAAGAAAATAGTTTTGGTCAATCAAGGCTTCTAATTGAAACGCATGAGTTTCACCGTTTCACAACATGACTCCCATGGGATTAGAAATATTAGGAAGTTTTCATTTATTATTACAGGGATCATGAAATCGGACTATGTCTATCAAGACGTTGAATTTTGAGTTGCAGTTGATACAGGGAACAAAAACACAAATTGCCACTGACCCTAATTATATAGCATTTCTTTAAATGTATAAGGCAAGGTGCTAACAGCTTTAGGTGAAATTAGTGAAAATAAAGTTCTGAGCTGTATTTAAAGTTGAACTTTTCCTTCAGCTATTGGTAGTTCTCATTCCATTGTACATGTTTCTGTCATTTCTTCATGGGTGTTAGAGAATTGAGAACTTGTGTTCCCTGAACGTAAAATTTGCAAATTTGACCCTTCCTAATTCTTCTGGCTTACCCCTTAGTAATAAATGGAAGCTTCCTTAGTTCACACCTTGACTTCATTGACAATACGTTTCTTTTAATTTACTCCTATGAGCAATGAACTTGCCATTTTATCAACCTTTAAAAGAGCTGCTAAAATGAATGTCTAGCATCACATTAGGGGTGGATGTGGTGGTAGTGGGGGAGACAGCATTGTTTGTTTGTGTTATGTTACAAACACAATTCTCTACCTTGAATAGCGTTCTGTCATTCCTAATTCTGCGTAAAAGTCAAGTATCAGTTTAGAAGTGTGAACATTTAAAGGGCAAAGTCCAGCGCCGTGGGCGCACAATAGGCAACGTGGTATTGACGTTGGTTGTTGGCAAACACTGGGCGGGATGGTTAAACACTTGCTTAGCGTTGGCTTATCAGAGAAACATAAACATCTGTTACACCACCAGGGTCTACCGATTATCACCTTTGCTTGAATATTACGGAAGTGTGAAGGGATTCACACAATTCGAGCCTTGCTTATAGCTAGGGTCTGTGGAGTGGCCGACAGACGGCAGACAGTCCAGGTAGCCGATAATGACATGCTAATTAGATGCATGTGTACGGAGCTACAATGTGGCCTTGCCGGAGTTCCAGTATATCTGTGTCAAGTATCAACTAAAGTTAAACTATTACACAGTAGAAGTGAGATTGTTGTTACGCCTACATTACTACCTTACCTACGTCTGATTAACCCGGCCTCAGTACGAAGTTGCGTATTAACTAAGTTATGAAGTTACATGGGATTGGTTAAAGGCGTCATACTCATTCCAATGTGTACGTCGGGGGACTTACATAGTTACAGAGTTACAATAAGGGAGCGTTCAGTTATTATGGCCGGGGTGGGCCGGCAAAATCCAGGGGGGTCACCTTAAATTTGAAAACTGCAAAGGGGGGTCATGTATTTTTCGAACAGCTCAGAGGGGGGGGGTCACTTAATTTTCATAAGTATCCGTCCCGTCAAAAAGCAGTTTCAGTGTTCAGAAATATTCTTGGAGATAAAAATGATTCGTTGCATGATTTCATTCTCTGAAGTTATTCACCTGTAAATCTGAACAAAAGTATAATTATCTGTCACATGAACATCTTGACTTGACAACTCTGAGGCTTGTCTTATTGTAAATCAAGCTCACTGCACTGAGGGCAATGAACAATTTCTATTACTTACATATTAGAGATATAGCAAGTTTTGTCAGGGAAATTATTTAACAGTTACCTGTACTGAGACTACTAGTACCATGAAAAGTTAAATAATACTTTTAGGTGAAATTCCAATATCATAATTGTTGTCCACATCTGAACTTTTAAATACCCTATTTGAATCAAGTACATTTGTATCAATTATCAAATACCTATAAAAGCACAAATTAATTTAGTTTAGCATTGTAAAAAAATTATTCTTAGTTTTCTCATAGACTCCAGTGTATAGTGAATCAGCATTTCGGTGAAATTCCAAAATCTAATTTCTTGCACACATATCAACCTTTAACCATCCTAGGCTACTAAGTACTTTAAAATGAATTATCAAATGTCTATAAATACAAAGATTTTGATAGTTTTGTATTGGAAAAAAATTATTCATATTTTCCTCATAGACTCCCATGTACAGTGAATCTACATTTTGGTAATTCCAAAATCCAATTTCTGGCAAACACATCCATTTGTTACCACCCTAATCTAATCAAGATAATACATTGATATCAATAATTGAGAGTAAATAAATACATTGGTTTACCTATTTTTGTATTGAAAAAAAATTATTCATACTTTCCTCATAGACTCCCATGTATAGTGGACGAACATTTTCAGTGAAATTCCATAATCAGATTTCTTGTACACATAATATGCACCTTTAACCATCATATTCTAATCAAGTACAATTATGTTAATTATTCGAACGTCTGTATATGCACAAGTATACCAAGTTTTTCATTGGAAAAAAAATTATTCACAATTTTATCATTGACTCCCATGTATAGTGGATGAACATTTTTGGTGAAATTCTAAGGTCAAACTTTTTGTCCACATGCCAGTTGTAACAACCCTATTTCATTTAAGTACATTTATGTAAATTATCAAATATCTATAAATGCATAGATATAGTCTTGCATTGAGAAAGTATTACATAGATTCCTCATACATGTATGAGAAAATATATGTATACCATGTATAGTGAATCAACATTATCAACAGCTGATTTTTAATTAAATCCAAATATCAAAATATGTACACACACGCTTGCGCAAAAATATTGCGATCCACCAGTAATTTCTGTCCAACCCTTTGAGGGGTAATTTCAAAATTATAGCAAGTCAGAATGGGAAATCTGAGCATTAACACTTTTTGAGTTTGTAAGGAAGGTCATTTGAAAAAATCTAAGCTCTTTTTTGGGGGGATTCTATCGCTCCATACCCCTGAGGTGTTTGTGTGTGCAGCTAATTTACTCAAGCAATTGGGGGGGGGGGTCCATGAAATTTTTGTCATCTTGAATGGGGGGTCATCAATTTTTTGGTACAATGGGTAGGGGGGGTTCACTTATTTTGACTGATGCGCAGGAAGAATTTGCCAGCCCACCCCGGCCATAATAACTGAACGCTCCATAAGGGAACTATGCGGGGGCCTCTACCAAGCTGCGTACTTACATAGTTACAGAGTTAGGCTGGGGGAACTATGCGGGGCCTGTATGAAGTTGCGTACTTACATAGTTACAGACTTCGGCTAGGGGAGGTATGCGGGGCCCTGTACCCACTTGCGTACTTAGGGACGGACCATTAAATCTTGGGAGGGGGTGGTCTCAATGAAACTGTGAACATTTTTTTTTTACAATTGTAAATTTCTAAAAAAAAAATTTAAATGAGAAAAGCTGTGCTAATCTTTTTTTCTGGGTAAATTTTCAGATTTATTTAGTTTTTTTTAGTTTGACGCTGTCTGGGGATGCCATGTACATCCATACCACTAGCGCTAATAAGATTGTGTGCTGTAACTCCAACATACATATGGCCTAGTGATTTATATTGCTGACAGTCCATCCGTCACTCCTGGTTCTGTAAACAATTCTGAACAGATGATTCATATAAATGAGACAAATCAGAAAAAAGACAATGTCAGCAATGAGTTTCCCTCCCTGCATCATGACAGTGTTTCCCGTAGGATTTTTTACAAGAGGGCGAAGATCGTACCACAATCGACCGACCACACTTCCACACTTTCAATCAAAATTTTCACATCAAACCGGCTGGGGGAACTATGTTGGGGCCTGTATGAAGTTCCGTACGTACTTAGTTACGGAGTTAGGGTAGGGGAACAATGTGGGGGCCTGTATCAAGTTGCGTACTTACATACTTACAGAGTTAGGCTGGGAGAACTACGCAGTTGCGCACTTACATATCTGGCCCCGACGGAAGATAATCATATTATCAAGTTTGCTCAAGTGAACTGCACACAGAAATTGCGTCACAGTTTGATTATTTTGCACAGCATGATCACATTAAAACTCGCAATTTAAATTCCAATACGTACTTACTAATATATATGTTTTTATGTTTCGTTCTTGGCCGCATTTAAGAAACGGACCTACGAAAAGGCGCCCTCTTATAGGCGAGCGGCAGACACACCCATTTTTCACACTTAATGTACCCAACATACATACGGCCACATCATACATCATTTGAAAGCTTATTATCTCTACTTCAAGAAAATTGACGATGTGGAGCTGCCAAGTAGGGCCATAACCCCCTAATTTGCATAATTCACATGGGTACCCAATTTGCATAAATGTGATATAAAATTAGGAAATTCATTGTTAACTACTCTAAACATACTTTTAAACTATTGAGTGATATATCAAATGAAAGGTATTTGCATGTAGAATACAAAATTGATATCCAAAAAGATATTTAAAATGGTTTTACTGAAATATTTTCATATTAATACTGAAAAAAATATTTAACCCTTTTGAATAACAATATCTTAAATATTTGAACACATTCAGCCACATCATACAGCCACATTATACATCATTTGAAAGCTTACTATCTCTACTTTAAGAAAATAGACAACATTTAGTTGTCAAGTACGGCCGTAACCCCTAATTTGCATAAGTCCCACGGGTACCCAATTTGCATAAATGCGATTAATATTAGATATTTATTATTCACTACTCGAAAAATACTTTTAAACTACGAGTGATATATCAAATGAAAGGTATTTGCATGTAGAATATTAAAAAGACATCCAAAAATAAATTTAAATTCATTTTACTGAAATATTGTCATATTTATATTGAAAAGATATTTTCCCCTTTTCAATAACAATATTTAAAAAAATTTAATACAAAAAGCCAAATCTTACAGCATCATCATACGTTATTTAAAAGCTTACTATCTCTACTTCAAGAAAATTGACAATGTGGAGCTGTCAGGTACGGACGTGGCCCTTAATTTGCATAATTTACATGGGTACCCTATTTGCATAAATGCGATATAAAATTAGAAATTTATTAACTACTATAAACATACTTTAAACTATCGAGTGATATATCAAATGAAAGGTATTTGCACGGAGAATACAAAATGGATATCCAAAGAGATATTAAAATGATTTTACTAAAATATTTTCGTACTAATGTAGAACAATATACTTTCCCCTTTTAATAACGATATTATAATAATTTTAACACATAGAACCGCATCACACAACCACATCAAACGTTATTTGAAAGCCTATTATCTTGCCTCATGAAAAAAGACGATATGCAGCTGACAAATAGGGCTGTAATGATTTAATTTGCATAATGCAAACAGGTACCTAATTTTCATGAATACAATATAAAATTACAAAAATCAATTTTAAAGTACTCTAAACTTACTTTTCAACTATCAAGTGATATATCAAATGATAGGTATTTGCATGTAGAATAGAATCATGAACTCCAAACGTGTATTCAAAATATTCTTATTGAATATTTTCAATTAAATCGTAAACGTTTTGACTAGTTTATAATATTCGAAATATTGTGTACTAATAACGAATAATGCTAAAGTTTTGGGGATAAATATCTGAATTTGTTTTGCAATTTATTTTTGTTTATTAAGGATACGAAAACTGGAACATTTTCCTGTCTAATTCCCATATAGCTGAACAACAAGAATACATAAAACCAATTGGAACTAATTTGGGATAATTGGGTCTTCATATTTTGCAAATTTTCTAAAGCGTGTTTTGTGCTCTATAGTTGAGTGTTGAAATATAACAAGTTACTCTTAAAAACATTACAAGTAAAAAGAAAAGCAGATGAGCTTAAATTTGCAAATTAAACCGACATTACTTCACCATCCAATTATCCCAAATTAGTTCCAATCTTGTTATAAATAGCTGTGTGTTGAATGACCCTTTTGTATTATTGATGTCATTTTGTTTCAATTTCTCTAGAAATCTTGTTTGATGGAGACATCATTGGTTACTACATCTGTGTTACATCTGTATTTTCAGTTCAGTTCTGTGGCATAAGTAGACGGAAGGCACCATATTTCATTTATCGTATTTATTGTCATATAATGAGGAAAAGCAACTCAACACACCGTTCATATCTTCGTTGTTTGCATTTTGTGTATGATATTGTGTATATTGTCAGTGTATATTATGTTTGGCTGTTTTATATAAAGTGTTAATTAGCCATGGCGATTATTCTAGTCGAGAGTAAAACACTAGCACCACTTACAAGTTGGTACCTTATGCTAAAAATACAAGTGAACAAAATGACGCCCACGAGGAAAGTTCGTCGGCCGCCCAACAGTCCAACCTTTCACAGATCAAAATTCATTGACTATTTTCTCAAATAAATCGTGAAGAAATAAACAACATACATCAAAGATACGACTGATTTTACACGGAAAATTGAGACAATAAAAGTTCCGGCCAATGCGACATTGGTAACACTAGACATTGTTTCAATGTACACTAATACAACGCACAATGAACCAATGGAATCAGTCGACAGAGCATTAAATCAGGAAAGATCATCAAATGATTGCATAATCAAACAACCAACAACAAAATACATGATAGCTATGCTGAAAATAATCTGAAAAACAACACTTTCAAGTCAACAGTGAATTTTACCGTCATGTATTTGGGTGCGGTACGAGATCTCCAGTTTTACCAGAATTCCCGACATTACATTTCACAAGACAAAATGAGAATAATTCAGCAACACACTGAACAAATATCGCTCTGACTGAGATTCAGAAACGATGTATGATTCTCATTGGAACTCAACACGAGCTTAATGAATTCATATCAAACATGAAAAAATGCATCATACTTTCAAATTTTCGAAAGCTCTTCTCAAGAAATCATATCGTTAGACCTCATTATCTATAAAGGTCATCGGTGGAACAAAGAGGACATTCTCGACTGCAAAACACACACAAAACCAACAGATACATTGCGGTTCACGAAACCAAACGGCAACATTCAAGGGCCTTGTTAAACGCGAAACATTACGATACATTAGAACAATCATGCAACAACAAGGCAATAGAGAATACAAGATATTTTCGAGATAAAAGTAATGAAATGAGACCAAACGATTCTAAATCTTGTTAAATTATAATTACTTTGGACAATCGGATGACATTTAAATGTTATTAAATTTTCATTAAATTAATTTCAAATTTCCTTGGAATCGTAAATCGTAAAAGGGAACCAAAACATTTTCAGGTCCCCTATATGCTGATCAAAATCTCCAAGTACCCCTCTACAATCTCCCAAAATTTTCGATTCCAACCCGAATTCCTCTGCCTCTCACCGTTATTTGTGAGCGTAGCCTAATCACATACATAAGAAACGGTAATATAAGCGTTACGATGATGCCAAACTTCACAAAACCTACAACAGTCCGATCTCCGATTCAAATGAGCTTACACAAATACAGCCTGAACGAACAGTAGACATCCTAGCTTCCGTACTTGAACAAACTGAACTTTCAGTGGAACAACTCGATTGGTAACACCTACAATCATTCAATCAGTGCACATGTTTCACCAAAAGAAAATGAAGGACTGATGAAGACAACTCAGTACTCTCGAAAGGTAGCATCAAAGGATATCGCAGTGTCACATTAGTCATGCTATCCCATAGGGCAGAACACGTAGATTAGGGTTGCGTCTCGCCATGGCAAATCAACACTATACATAAACGGCCAAACATAACATAATATACACTTACAATATACTCATGTACCGTACACAAAATTCAAACAACTAAGATATGAACGATTTGCAGAGCTGCTTTCTCTTATTACATGTCACCAATTGTGTCTGCTGTCGAATTAATCTTCCCTGCACAGACCTTTGTTCCTGCCAAGGCAGCGATAACTGTGGCAACCCTTTTACTCATGACAATGCTGGTGAAGAAGAGGATGATGAATTCCTACAATTACTAGATTTACTGGAAATGACATGAATGATTTGGATCATAAATCATGCCATTACTTTGACTGTAGCTTACTCTGACACATTGTTTCAGCTACAAAGCTACATTTCAACAACTACAATAGTGTCTTTCGTGTGGATCTTTTTGTTGCATTGATACTTAAATTAATTTTTTTTAATACCATTATTAAAAAGAGGAAATATTTATTTCGACAGAAATATGAAAATATTTCCGTAAATTAATTCAAATATCACTTTTGATATAAATTTTGTGTTTTAAATGCAATTACCATCACCACAGACCATATATCACTCGATAGTGTAAAAGTGTGTTTATAATAGTTAACAGTGAATTTTCTAATTTCATATCTCATTTCTGCACATTGCTTACCAGTGTAATTTATGGACATAAAGGGGTACGGCCTTCCTTGATAGCTCCACATTGTCAGTTTTCTTCAAGTAGAGATAATAAGCTTTCAAATGACTTATGATGTGGCTGTATGATAGTACTCTATGTGTTAACATTTTCAAAATATTGTTATTCTAAAGGGGAAAATATTTTTTCCATATAAATATGAAAATATTCAGTGAAATCCATTTCAATATCTCTTTGAATATTCATTTTGTATTCTACATGTAACTACCTTTCATTTGATATATCACTCGATAGTTTAAACGTATGTTTAGAAAAGTTAACTATAAATTTATAATACTTATCGCATTTATGCAAATTGGGTATGCGTGTTTATTATGCAAATTAGGGGTTATGGCCCGATTTCGTAGCTCCAAATTGTCAATTTTCGTGAAGTAGAGATAATAAGCTTTCAAATGACGTATGGTGTGGCTGTGTGTTGTTGCTGTATGTGTTCAAATTTTTAAAATATTGTTATTCAATACGGGAAAATATTGTTTTCCATATAAACATGAAAATATTTCAGTATAATCAATTTCAATATCTCTTTGAATATCCATTTTGTATTCTACATGGAAAGACCTTTCATTTGATATATCACTCGATAGTTTAAACGTATCGTTAGAGAAGTTAACAATAAATTTCAAATATTATATCGCATTTATGCAAATTGGGTACCCTTGTTAATTATGCAAATTAGGAGGTTATGGCCCTACTTGGCAGCTCCACATCGTCAATTTTCTTAAAGTAGAGATAATAAGCTTTCAAATGATGTATGATGTGGCCGTATGTAAGGTGGGTACATTAAACTCCTAAAATAAGGCCCTTTTTGTGGATTCGCCGCTCGCCTATTAAAATGCCGTTTTACACTATATGACATCGACGGAAGATAATCACATTATCAATTTTGCTCAAGTGAACTGTACACAAAAATTACTTCACAGCTGCATGATTTTTGCAGACAATGGTTACATTACATCTGGCAGTTTAAATTGCAATCTGTACTTACTCATATCTATGTTTTTATTTTTCCTTTTTAGACGCATTAGAACACAAAAATATCGCATAGCATTTGCCGCCTATCTATTATTAAATATCGTAAAAGTCACTGAGTAGCGTATTACCTTATACACTCTACGATATTATCTTTCCTTTTTTCCATTTTCATTGCATGGAATACGATATAGGTTATATATTTTACCTACACTTTGGCTTTCCGTATTTTTATTCTTACAATTGTATAGGCCCTTCATTGTTACTCCTTGGGTTCGTGGCACATATCCACACTTTCAATCAAAAATTTCACATCAAAGACAGGCTCGCACAACCATCACATGTACAATCTTTGTTAGGTGTACATGTTAACAAAAACGAACATGTTTTGTAATTGTCAAAAAGATGCATTCGATTATATGTAGTCACAAATGTATTTTACGTTTTTCACCCTTTTTCATGGTCAAATTTACTAACTCTCTAAGTCATGTCTTGACTTCAATCGACACCTACCTATATTTGAGGGCAAAGGTTTACATTTTTTAATTTCTTTTTTTTTTCTGCATAGTGTCTATTTTGTATATTCGCATTTACAATCGACAATTAATTGTAACTTTAAGGATCATTATGCAAAACGGTAACGGTTTTCACAAATCCAAAACACGGTTTTTTCCCAAATATACTCAGTTGTCGATTGCCTTTAACATATCGCCTACGTACGTGGTTTCCAATTTTACTTGTACTTTTCTCATTGGGAAACCTTAAAATCACAATTTCTTGACTTCAAAACACATACGAAGGTATAATGTTACAATGTCATAACAAATCGCATTTCTTCAAATATATGTTAGATGTGAAACCCCGATTTTATGTTAATTTTTTCATTGAAAATCTGCGTCCACGAACCACACTCACTTCATTCATTTTGTCATAAATTTCATCTTCTTTTCATTGGCATGGTTTGGTCTGATTGATAGTCTAGTTTTCTGTTTACGCATTTATAAGTGTTTCTTGTTGTCTATGAACCAGTTTCCCTACCACCCTGCACGTCAAGGTACATGCCATAGGTAGGGTTTGTAAGTGTTGTTATGTATTATGTTTGTGTGTGTGTGTGTCTTCGTTTTAGCAATGTGTGTGTGTTCGTGTTAGCAATATGCCGGCTCATTTTTATCAGGTGTCCTTCCTTTGACCATCGATGGATACTTCTAATTGGCGGGCGAATATGCAGAGCAAACTTCGTGCTCTATTACTAACTTCTCTTCATTTACCCATAACAGAAGGTTTGGATTTCTGCGATATTATTACACCCTCGTTACGCGCAATGTCACTTTCAGCTCCTGGGTTATAAAGTGTTACAACTTCCTCTTCATTCATTTCCGATTTGGCGCTAACTCTCCCGTGAATGCATTCCATTACCAGCGTTTCTTCGATTTTTCATTTCGTGGTGTTAACTATTTCATTGGATTCGCACATATACTCAAGACCACGTACTTACTTTAATACGACCATTCTTTCTCGTGTTCTCCGTTCTTTCGGTTCACTTTCTCTCTCCGTTACAACTAGTTTGAAATTGTTTTCACAGTTTACACATTTACATCTCTCGGAACAGCCCCTTTCGATCTTAATGTAAAAAAAGTGTAAAAGAGGCTCCCCCCTACTATCCAAAATGTTTTTGTGTCGAGTTTGTGTTTGATTCGTTTTCGATATGTGTTCTTACATTCTTATCCGATGTTTGTGTTGCACCCGTGGCCACTTCAGTGTTGATCAAGGCTACTTGATACAGACAGAAATTCTGCTTGTACAAAGGCAAAACTAGCTCTGTCTGGGGTTGTAAATTAGAGTTTACGATTGGTACCTGCGTTCAAGATTGAGATACAATGTAACATTACCATGCACTGGTCCAAGTCTTGTTTATTTCCATTTCTCCAGACACACTATCTGCATGGGACATACAATTTTACTTGATGCTATATGATTGTTTCGCTTTGAAATATGTAGGGAAATTTGGATTAGTGTGTACGTAATGTTTTGTTTGTGTGGGGAAAGCGTATGGCGAGACGCAGCCGGACCTATGATGTTACAAATTTGATATAGAGTGGCCCTTTGACGCTTGCGTTTCGAAACCCGAGTGTGGTCTCTCATCAGTCTCAGTGTACATTCTTTCCTCAGTTTGTGTTTGTGAAAATTTATTTTAATGCATTTCAGTGTTCTTGCTCTTCGAGTAGCAAGGCAAGTATATCAATGTTTGGGTCTTGTTGTGAGTCCGTTTGATGGTCCGGTTTGTTTGTTCTATGTTTTTTACTTCTGTAAATTTTGTTTTGACTAGTGTGTCTTTTAAATTTTTATTTATCTTGTAAGCAATGATTGGTGACTCTAGAAACAGATATTAGTGTTGAATCCTTCTCCAGATCAGCCCAAAGTTTCAAAAGACTTCCCTTAAAATATTTTGTTTTGATGTGAGGGCTGTATGTTGTGCTGAAGATGAGTTTGTTTGTTGTTTCTTTATGTGTACCTGTGCGGTTTGTTAGTGTATTTTGGAAACTATGGTCTATTTTTGCTGTTATTTTCGTGATTTTGTTGTTTTTGCATTCTCTGTCGAGTAGTTTGTTTGTAAAGAAAGCGACTCATCTAGTAAAGTCGTCATTGTTATTACAAGTGTGAGTGTATCTAAGGATTTCGCCTTTGATAAAGCCATTAAAGTTGCTGTCGGGTGACACGATTCTCTATGTAGAAATTGGAATGTGTCTATCGGTTTAGTATTTGTTTTGATGTCGATGATATTTTCTTTGTAGTATCTTGCACCGTTGAAAAGTACTACATCAAGAAATGTAATTTCTTGTGTTGAGCTTTCGAATGAAAACTCAAATGCTGGGTGCATTGTGTTGATTTTTTCGATGAAGTTTGTCAGTTCGGTTTGTGTTCCGAGAAAGATTGCAAAATATCATCTCTGAATATTTTCCAGCAATGAATGTTGTTGTGGTTATTTACGATTATTTTCTTTTCAAGTTCATGAAAAGTAATGTCGGCTATCTTTGGTGAGGCGTTTGATCCCATCCTGCAGCCTCGGGTTTGGCAGAAATATTGCTTGTTAAATTCAAAACTGTTGTGTTTGAGAATTAGTGATAGCATTTCTATTCTTGTATGAAATTTGTTGTATCTTTTATATATGTTGGTTGTTGCTGAACTAGTAGTTCTATGAAGTAATCCAGAAATTCTGAAATTCTGTAAATGGGACTGGAGCAGCCACTGATTATTGGTCTGCCTGAAATTTTGAGTTTACAGGCGGCAGTTTGTGAATGTAGTCAATAAGTCTGTAACTCAGTAAGTTCGCAACTTGATACAAGCCCCCGTGCAGTTCCCCAGCCTAATTTTGTAACTATAAGTATGCAACTTGATACAGGCCCCCAGGCAGAACTCCCCTAGCCTAACTCTGTAACTAGTAAGCAAGTATGCAACTTGACACACACCCCGCTTAGTTCCTCCAGCCTAACTCTTTAACTAAGCCAGTAAGCAACTTGATACATGCCCCTGCGTAGTTCACCACGCCTAACTCTGTAACTGTGTAAGTTCGCAACTTGACACAGGCCCCCCGCGTAGTTCCCCTAGCCTAACTCTGTAACTAAGTAAGTACGCAACATGATACAGGCCCCCGCAAACTTCCCCCTAGCCTTACTCTGTAACTAAGAAAGCACACAACTTGACCGAGGCCCCCGCGTAGTTCCCCTAGTCAAACTCTGTAACTAAGTAAGTACGCAACTTGATAATGCCCCTCATCGTTCACCCAGCCTTATCCTGTAACTAAGTAAGTAGGCAACTTGATACAGGCCCCCGCGAAATTCCCTGCCTTACTCTGTAACTAAGTAAGTACGCAACTTGATACAGGCCCCTGCGTAGTTCCTCCAGAACAACTCTGTAACTATGTAAGATGCAATTTCATACAGGCCCCGCGTAGTCTCCCTTGCCTAACTCTGTAACTTAGTAAGTACACAACTTGATACAGGCCCCCGCATAGTTCCTCCAGGCCAACTCTGTAACTATGTAAGTACACAACTTCGTACAGGCCCCCGCATAGTTGCTCCAACCTAACTCTGTAACTAATTAGGTACGAAACTTGATACAGGCCCCTGCGTAGTTCCCATAGCCTAACTCTGTAACTAAGTTAGTATGCAACTTGATACCCCTATATTCGTGTCGTCGAACAGTCTACCCCCCTATTACCATATTTGTCCAGAAGTCATTTACGTGTTGGCTACATGGACTATCTACCCCTTATGTCCTGTTTCTCCAATGATGCGTTTTTTCATTTTTGCTCACGATGTCGATCATCAACGGCCGGAATGACGAAGCACGGTCTGGACAGTGGGCGAAGACATGAAATGACTGGCCATCCGATGGTTACATCAATTGTGAGTCCTCAGCTAAAACGTCTGGAAGACCATGTGAAAGTATCTTCCGTCCATGGCAAGAACTTTACAATGTTTAAGTTCCATGATTCTGTTGTTTTCCTCGATAGTCGGAGTCGAGCAGTCGCGATATGCGCATGTGTCAGACCACAGACGTACGTTTCAACGTTGGCGGCGGTGTTCCGCATGACGTTATCGACACAGTGATTGGTTTATTTTAGTCACACGGGGTTTATGGGATATATTTTAAACGTCTCCTGTTTTAGAGTGTACACGAACACCACAAGAACTGTGTACGTGTGCGCTTTTTCAACGCATGCGCATTCAATCTCAGTGAATTGTTTGCTTGTCGTCTCAATATTGTAGCGAAGCTCATATGTGTGTCGCGAAATGAATTCACTCGTGTGTTTGAGAAATCTCAACCGCACACGCCGTTGTTACAACGCATGTTCGATGCATCTCAGTGATACGTATCGTCACCAACGTTGACAGTGTACAGTATTTATGGGGGATGTGTTTGCGTATTGTATAAGTTTGTGCGTCTTGTGTTGCTATGTATCTTGACCTTTCACCATTTCTTCTGAGTGTTCTGGACTAAAGGTATGTGTGCTCGTGCATTAATCTCACAGATACCATGTGGACTTTACCGCGCGTGTATATATATATATATATATATATATATATATATATATATATATATATATATATATATATATATATATATATATATATATATATATATATATATATATATATACGTATGTGTATATTCATGTACAAACATGTATGTATGTATGTATGTATATGTGTATGTGTGTATGTGTGTATGTGTGTGTATCAATTGTATGTGTACGTGTTATGTGTATGTGTGTGTACGTATCCATGCAGAGACTATGATGTGATGTGTGTGAGAGTAAATATATGCGCTTATACGTTTTAAATGTGTGAATAATTATTTTACATTCGGCGCCCCATACATGACATAGTGGATCAATCCACTCAGTATAAAGCCAACTCTTATTAATTTTGAGTGTAGTGTGAAGCGATTCATTCACAAACGGTGACTTAGTTGTAAAAAAAAACTCAAAAAAAATTATTTGTTCATTATGTGGAAAAAGATATAAACAGGGTAAAGTGACAAGTAGTCAATAATTTAGAAAAAAGTTTAAAATTTAGGTATTAAAATTGTTACAGTAAAAGAAGAGTTGTTTCGCCCATAAGTGAGTGTGATTGTTTGCTTTTGCGGAAGGCCGAGCAACACTGTGTGAAGCTATACCGATCGACTCTCCTTAAATTTACGGGCAAGCGACAATATGTCGCGATGAGAGAGATTGAGAAAAAGCCATAAGTTAGACAGAATTTTACATTTATTATGACCTTAGAAAATTTGTGGCTATAGGCTTGGTTCTAACAAAATGTGACCAACTGTTTAACAGTATCAAGTGTTGATCGCTGTCACCGTGCAGTCATTGAATGTGCCTTAATCAGGGACGTCAGGTCCTACTAGGCTTAATCACTTACGGAACTACCAGGGGAAACACAATGGTAAAGTCACTTACAGTGCGTTTCACCTAGGTACCACAACTCAGCGTATGAGACAGACACAATCCACGTACAAAACACACTATTAACTTGGGTATCACGGACGCATTTAAAAGCCACCGACTCGTCGATTGATTACAGTAAACCAGCATGAGGCAGCCGCTGTCTGGACTGAGAGATAAACTGTTGACTGGATTTGATCTACAATGTAACTGTTTCTTTTACAATTTCAGCTAAGAGTTCAAGAGGTGAAGGTATTCTCTAAAGAAACTAACTAAAAAGCCACACATTGTAGATCAAGTGTATCTCTTAGTCTAGACAGGGTGGCTGCCCCATGCTGGTTTACTGTAATTAATCATTGAGTCGGTGACTTTCAAATGTGAGGTGATACCCAAGCTAATCGTTTGTTTTGTACGTGGATTGTGTCCGTCTCATACGCTGAGTTGCGGTACCTAGGTGAAACGCACTGTATTTCAATATTGTATGAACGTTTCAAACTATTAAATTCATTTTCTTGAAAAGAATCGATTCAATATCTAATTTTACGATCCTTTACGCCTGAATTGGATTTCAGTATTTTTGACCGTCGTCATCGTCTGTGTACGGCCTTGATCCACCTCTTTGGTGTGAAACAAGACACTCGCGAAGTGACGTGCGTCCTTGAGATAGGCCCGGGGATGTGTCAAGAAAGCTGACTTATTTCTCGATATGAAGAAAAAATGAAAGAGCTATCATTACGTTTGACATTGAAAGTGCCTGACCAAGTTGAAACTCTCAACCTCAGCAGCGCCTACAGTATATGTGGACGTTGCTTGGACTTTTCTCCCTCACCGGTTATTGATAGTAGCAGAGAATTGTGTGAATAGATACGTCATCACTTTCTGCGCGCTCTTCTCATGTTCTGATGATGTCACATGTTCACTTGTCTTTGGCAGTCGTTTTAACGTAAAACAGCCACTTTTCACATACATCTTTTTTCGGGAGCGATTTTTACGCTCGCTCCGTTATAGACTTTATGTTAAAAGGATGAAAAAAACACCTCTGTATTTTTTAAACTTCTGTATTTCTCGAATAGATTATAAATGCAGTGTTACATGACGGGGTGACATATTTATCCCAAGCCACCAAGAATTGGTCCACGTGCCTATAATTGAAAGTGATACAAAAGTATCGATGAAGCCTGTCGTATTATAACACCATTGCCTGCTTCCGTCATTATAAGGGAAAGCTACTCTGTCAGCATTCTCTCACTTCAATGTCTGCAGTGCCCTGGGTGCAGTGCTAGGCACTTAAATTTCGTGAATGTGCTCCAAGGTTATCCTTTAAATGAGATGACCTTGCTTTTGCTCACCAGTGAACAGTTTGCTATGAAAGCACAACTTTGGGGGGTTTTAAATATCGGATATGTACCGTCTCGTCACACGCGGTTTTGGGCTGGATGGTGGTCTGCTTGATCGACCAATCGGCTGCTCGATCTATTGATGACATACTCGTTGCTCTACCCTACGTGAGGTACATGGCAGAGCAATGAGTTACACGATCGACAGATAGAGCAGACGACCGGGCGATCAAGCAGACTATCAAGCCCACAAACGCCTGTGCGTCTAGTATCAAAGTTTGACGTCTCACAAATTTCTGTGATAGATAACACACATCGATTGTACTAAATTCGACACTAGACGATACTACAACGACGTGCCTTAGTGGGCACGCTGGGTCTTTGAAACCGACAATTTTTTTTTCCTAAATTGGAATATTAAAAGGTGTTCTCACTGCAACGTTTCGCCTGCTCAGTAACGCCCCTTATCCGACTCTGATATACAAAATACGCGAGAACAGTTTCCAATGTCTCTGCGATCATGTTTGTATTCATAGACACAAAATTTCACCGTAGGCACTCAGCGCTGTAGGTCCTGTAATACCTAATCCTGAAACGACTGATTGATAGAAAGCTATGGCTTACTTAAGGTGGTTCGCGCCTTGAGGACAGATTTTTTCTAATCTTCAACGTTGGGGGCTCATTATAAAGCTCTTGGAGTAAGAAAACTTCTTACTGCCATAGTTTTTCGAAATTCGAGACTTTTATTTTTCCCCGTAGAGATAACACAGTGATGACTGCCATTTTGAATTTCAAATATCGATAAATGTCAGGTAATTTGTTTCTCTAGCACCAAACTTTGCATGGACACCCCTGATTTTTATTCTTGATTTGAGAAGATTAAAATTGAAAGTTTAATTGAGGAAAGTTTGAGAAAAAGTGCAAGTCTTTCACTTTCGAGGCGCATACTACCTTAAGATGAAAAGTATCAGCAACGACGGCGGAGTGACAGGCTTGCGAAGGCTTGCCACCAATTTGGCTTCCCGGAAGCAATGCAACTATAGACGAGACAAGGAATCATGGATAATTCCAGATTTACCCCGTGTGTACTTTGCAAGAAAACCCAAACATTTATTATAAGTTGCTGCAGCTAAGACTCAAACTTGCGACAACTCCTTTAAGTTTTTAACACACTAAAAATAAGCCAACCACAATTGCGGCTTATCTGTAAACGGAACTCTCATAAACACAACTTCTGATCATTTTTATTTAAAATATAAAACACAACAGAAACAAAACATGATATTGTATTTTTATTCCCGGGGAATTAGATTTTTTACGTCATTGGGAAGCGAGGAGATGAGTATGAGCTCCCAAATTGAAAGACTTAACGTTAAAGGTCGACGAAAAAACGATAATAAATTTAGATAAAGTTTTATGAGTATACAGCTTTACTCAGCAGCAGATGTGCCCATACAGAGATATATTTCCCAAAATTTAATCAAATTGTACCATGATGACTCGGCAAAAACTAAATGAAGAAAATTACTAAATTCTTCGCGCGGACGGTGATCTTTGATTTTTTATTACTGATTTTAAAAGGCAATTGTTTAAAGTTTCCGTATGGAAGATTGCGCAAAGGTTCAAAAGAGTCAGCAAAAATTAAATGTGCCTTACCCGAAAAAGAAGTGCGGTTATTACTCACCCAATATTTACCAACACATGAAACTCCAAACGGGCGCTACCCCTATGTTTACTCTATTGGGAAAATTAAACTTTCGATTTTCACCAATATAAAGTTTTATTTACCCATTTACCTTCAAAATGAAATCCCCATAATTGGTATACCAACACGGTATTGAAAGGTATGGCAGTCCGGATATTCAACAATAAGCTAAAATAGATGCGCTGGTATTAGAAATCGCTCACCCAATGTTTACCAACACATGAAATTCAAGACGGGCGCCATCCCCATGTTTACTTTGTCGGGAAAATTAAATTTTCGATTGTCACAAAAATACAGTTTTATTTGTTAATTAACCTTCAAAATGAAATCCTCATAAATGGTATGCCGAAACAGTATTGAAATGGTATGACAGTCCAAGTATCTGTCCCTGACAGGAAGCGCATTCTACCAGAACGACCCAACACTTTTGTAACGAATAAAGATCGACTTGATATCCCATGAAACACTTTAGGAAATCATATCAAATTTTCTTGATAATTTGCAACACAATTTATCACTCAAGCACGTAGAATTTTTGAGTTAATTTCTCTACATTGTTAATTTTGCATCCGAAAATTATGTTATTTAATCTTTCTCTATATGTATAGAGATAATAGTATTTCTTGCTGATTAAAGCGTCTTGTAAAAGTGAGGAATCATCTTGACAAGATAATGATATCGAACGTAAAATAAGAGGTCATAACTTCTTCAGCATTCGTGATTTCAAATACGTTTTGATAAACTTATCATGTTGCCAATGCCATGATGCAGTTTGGGTTTACTGTAACAGTTGGTTCTGTCAGCTCAAAGTCTGATTATCAAGTAGATTTCATGGTCAAGACTGATCATCGTCACATCATCTTCACCATTATCATCGTCATTCAGTTTTTGTTGCTATTTTTGCTCATACATTTCCTTTTCGCTTATTGTCACGGATTAATAACCGTCCAACGTCATCGAGCGTTGCATACAGAAGCGGTCATCAAGACAAGCAATTTGCATTTGCGTCGTATCTCTCGTAAAACCTACATTGTCTATTTGCTGGTCTCCAGAAATAATAGCTCATGCCCGCTTTTTGTTCACATCACTGTTATATTTTCCGCGGCATTTTAATGTCTAAAACAGTGTTCTGCAGAGGAGCTCCATTAAGAAATGTCACACTCTGCTGACGTAGAGGTCGACGCTGTAACATTGACACAAAGTAAACACGGTGTAAAATACACAACTACCGACCACTAACATTCACCTCTCAGCAATATAAAAAATTTTCTAAGAAATTCATATGTTGAAAGTACTGAAAGCGCACCGTCTTGATGATTGACAACAATATTTTTTCGCATTTATTTACATTTATGTTGTTATTGTAAAGATGAAAAACAGAATATTATTTTATTCCATTGTCTGCTATTGCTAAGCAAATATTCACATTTCTACTGTGTACATTATAAACACTTTCAAGTTAACACAGTTACTTTTATTACTCAAGGGCTATATGCGGTATGTGAGGAACACAGACCCGACCAGTTCACTGAGAAGCAATCCCCTATTCTTCACAAGATATAAGAATATTTTCGCCGCTCTTTTTTGCTCATGTATGCATCATATATTTACATATTTCTTGTGAAATTCAATGCAGCTCAATAAAGACAAAATGCATGAGAGTGTTGTTGTCCGAGACTCGAATAATTGACACTGTTAAGAAAAGCTTATAAAATTATGGAAATTGTGATAAAATAATAAGTATCATACTAGCTAGACTGACGCAGTATGAGCAATTCATTCATATGATCATTTGCGATGTATGAAATACGTTTGGCGTCATTTACCACACAACGCTGCTAAACAAGAGTCTAAATTAAATTTAATGTTACGCATGTTTATGATCGACACAGCGATTAAGGAAATACTGTATCATTCTTGTTAACAATTTGGGATACTTCCACGGGTCAAACAGGACTAACTGGCCGACCATTATTAACAGTGCATATGTACGGCGGATACAAGCCCTATATCGTTGGTCATTATGAATCAGATATTCACTGATACTTGCAAAACAAGCCGCGAAGCATTTACTTGAGTTCATTCAATATCCTACACAGTACGACATGTGAAACTTTTAAACCGAATTCAATCAATTTAAGTTGTTGTTGCTTTTCAGGTTTTTTTTGTCGTTGGGAGGGTGTGTTTTTTTTAGTGCCAGCCTGCTAAATTTAAGTATACAAAACGAGTAGAAGACGACAAATACGTAGTACACGGATATCAGCGATTTACTGTGCATATCACAAGGGGATTCCCTATATCTTTCTCTGATTGACCTTGTGCCTTGCCTTATGTGTATGTGTCTGTCTGTCTGTCTGTCTGTCTTGATGTCTGTCTGGATGTCTGTCTGGATGTCTGCCTGTCGGTCTGTAAATGTGTCTATTTGATATTTTTTGTGTGTTAACACAGATTGTGACATCCCTTTTGATATGAACATGAGTTTTGGATAATGGGTTGGTATGATACATTTTTATTGTATGATGTCTTTACCATGATGCTAGTTTGTTCTGTCTTCATTTTTGACTTTCAGAGTAATTGTCTACATGACAACTTTTACGCAAAGCATTGGCGACTTTTTGTACAAATAACAAAACACATAGGTGAACACGTTCATCTGCGTTCAGTCTGTATATTGGACATTGTATGTCCATGGTCCATGGCTGACAAGGGTCTTTCCCACGCAATTCTCATAAAATATGACGACATTTTCACTGTGTTTGAACACGTTGTGAAATGTTTCCGTAGACAAGCTATGTAATTTGTTAGTTTTGAATCCAAGGCGAATAATTTGGTTGCACGGTTTCTGGGATGGAAAATACAGCCTGCATCATCAAAGCAAACGACATTACTCTCATGAAGAAGAAGGACAACCAATTCTACAAAACCGCTTGAAAATGTCGACAAGATAAACATATTTGCCAATTGAAAGGCATGTCTTGATTCAAACGTTTTTATACAAGGCTAGCATAATAAATAGTGGGAACACTTTCAAGAGATAGCTATAGCTGTAGAGGACACTGTACTCAAAACACAATATGCTAATTATGAGTTCAACTTTTTACAGCAAATTTAAGGAGATAGTACTACTGCTACATTTGTTAATATCTAAATACGTCTGATAAGTAACTTTTTTAAAAAGCCACGCGTCATTATCAATTCTATATAACTATTCAGACACAGGTATTTGACGTGATGTTTTATACCCGTCCAGGAGAAATTACACATAATCAATGATGATAAACCAGAAGTATTGACTTAGATTCATCTGAATGAATCTTTAAGTCGACACACGAACAAATTGTAAATTTCAGACTCACCTATGACCCAATGACATAGGTGAGTAGGAAGCTAGCTGATTGAAACATGATGCCGTTTTTATTGAAGTCCTGTCGTGACGTATCAATTACGCCATGTCGAACTTTCCTGTGTCTTAAAGATATGAAATCATGTTTCGATTAGTAGGATTCGTGGAAAGTGTCCAATATATAACATGTTACATGTCCAATTGATATATTCTTTGTGATCTTCATATTTTCCTGGCAGCAATGAATGATATTCTATTATAGTAATCTCCGAGGTAGACTCCAAAGGCATTTGCACCTTAGGTATGGATGCAAGTTGACCATTCAAGGAGTACGTAATCGTATAATGTACATATTTGTAAGATTCGGTCTACATGAATTACTCGGAATAGATCGTGCAGATGACTCACACATACGCACTGTATCTTTACAAAGTCCATTCACATTTCATATCAGCAAAATGTCAAATACACCAACGCAGTTGATATGAATTTTATTCAATAGCATTTTCTGTTTAATTGAATCTATGCAATGCCGACACCACACTGTAAAGTTAAGTGTTAAAGGATAGAACACCAATTAAACGCCTTTTTGTAACACTTTTTGAACGCGTCTAGAGACGTTCAGAAATTTAACACTACGTGTTCAACCAACGTTCAATTTTTGAACACACGTGTGCAGATTTTGAACGCTACGTGTTCATCAGACATGATATTGAAACACCATGGTGTTCCATATCTGAACACACGTTGCACATGAAATGTGTTCAAAAAATTGAACGCATTTACGCGTTCAAAGGGCTGTAACACTTTTTGAACGCATGGACGCCGTTCAACGATAAGTGTGTTAAAGGCTAGAACACATGATGCGCGCTTGTTGAACACCTTTAATTTGGGGCGTTCAAGAGGTGTTCAAGCCTTGAAATAACATTACAGACCACTGATATTCAGTAAAATTATTTTATTCTAAAAATACACAAAACATTTTTAGAGTAAAATACAATAATTTACTGTAAAATGGGCAAATAAACATTGCCACTTTGTATGTAAAGTTTGTCAGAGGAAAATACCAACGGTGTTAACACCTTCCTATCAAAAACATAAGCATTAAAAAATCACCATAAACACTGTAGATCGTTTTCAAAAATATGAACAAAGTAATGACAAAACAGGTTTTACATAATAAAGATTGTGGATTGCGTTATATGTTCATACTTGTAAAAACGTACAAAAACTTATATTTTATTTAAAAAAGCTCAAATTTTGGAATACTTATTGTGTTGAAAACACGTATATGTATGAAATGCATACTCCATTTTTGTAAGATGGTTTCTTAAAGACATTTCCTCTTGTATAGACAATTGTAAATTTTGAAGGAAAAAAAGTTAATCAAGGTTTCTCTAGTGCACATGGTATATAGTTGTCCACACTAAAGTAAACACAATATGTCAAGTTGTCAAAGTGTCACAGTAAGGCACAACATGCAGAAAGTGTGGAAAGTGGGTCCTTGGCAGGGTAAAACCTATTTCCTTGTCCCACAAAGTCCTTTCATAAACAGAAAGGTGTGTTTGTTTGTAATATCTTTAAATAAACCCTGAAATCAATCTGTGACATTACAAAATCTACTTCTCAGAAATTTAAAACATATTGATTCGTAAAGACCTTTCAAATTCTGGTGTACCCTGCTATTCATTTTTTATACAATTTTTTTTACCAAAAATGGTAAAAATCACCCTTAAAATAGAAAAAAATGTAGATTTCATCATAACTTGAATATTATGGTAATCCCTAATGTCTTAAAATGTCTGAAATGTCTTTAATGTCTTAAAAATACAAAGTTGCAAATTTCTGCATAATTTGAACAATCTGAAAAAGGCTATCAGTAGAGGTCTATGTCCCAAATATCAAAACTGTTCAATTAGCAGTTTTGAAGAAGATTTTTTAAAGATTTTTTGGCCAAAAATGACAAAAATTGCCATGAAATATAAAATTTGAATATTTCATTACAACTAGCACAAATTTGACTGAGGTCATTCTTAGGGACATGTTTACTAAATATTGAAGACATCAGTAAAAGAGAAGCAGATTTTTGCCAAAAAATAGCAAAATTAGCCTCAAAAATATAAATTTGCATATTTCATCATAATTTGAACATATCTGATTAGGGTAATCCCTGGGGACCTGTAATCCAAATATTAAAGGATTCGTACAGGCTGTTTTGAAGAAAAACCTTTGGATGTACAAATTTAAGGACAATGCTACAATCCACCTATTTAGCTGACAGCAAAGCTAAAAACCAGTTGCTAAGTACAAGAGACGTGTTGAGCTACAATACAAAATAATCTTAGGTTTGGTAGCAGGCTATGATCAACTAAATGTTACAGGGGCATAAGCTTTCAAAGACGTGAAGTCTCCTTCATCAGATACACGGGGGAATGAAAAATTGAAGCAGAAAGTGACAGAAAATTCAGAGTGAAAATTTCAGAACATTCAGTAATTCAGAGTGGACATTTTTACTCTGAATGTTCTGTCGCTTTCAGCTTTAATTTTTCATTCCACCCTTGCATCTGATAAGGGAGACTACACATCTGTGAAAGCTTATTCTCCGGCAACATTTAGTTGATCGTAGCATGCTACCAAAGCTTAGATTAATTCAGAACAAAAATACAGAAATTTATCAAAATTCAGTTACTGACCCTTGGAAGTTTAAATCTACATTATAGATGAACTGAGGTTCTCAAGCTTGTTTCCAGACAGCTACTTGTACACTCATCTTCTTCATTATCTGTGCCACGAGCTTCTGCAACAACTCTTCGATTTTCAGTTAAATCCAACTTTTTACATCCTGAAAATAATGCCACAATAGGTAATGGCGAGATGAGACTTTAAATGAAAGACAAGGGGCTGATTAGGTTAAAGGAAAAGGGGAGACTTTCATATACAGTGCCTCTCTTCAATACTGTTACATAATATTTGCTGCTTCTTGTCATCAACTGATTAAAATAAGAAAGCCAAACTCTCATCTGTTGAAACAATACATTGTATACTCTGCGATGTTTGACTGATGACATGCGATTGTGTCTACTAAAAGACATGTGTTAGCTGTGATTACGCAAGGCGTATCGATCGCGCTCAGGTCAAGGGTTATCGCTACAGTTGTGTTCGTTGACCCTTGACCCGAGTGAGATCGATCGATAGGCTATGGCCAAAAGTACCAATGCGTATTCACAGCTAGTTGTTGGTATACCAGGCACTGAAAGAATAAAGGTTTCTTCACGTAGTTAAGCTATTTCAAGGTACAATACAATTAATTTCAAAGGATAATAATACAGATGCTTCAAAATCTAATACCTTTTACTGTTTTGGAGAGGAAACTTACCCTTTCTGGTCTTGCTTCCGCACGATCACGACTTCAGGGTGCGCTTACAAGAAAAATGTCGCAACTTCCGTTTTGATGCATCATGGGATAGGAAAAGGCACCAAATTTGAACACCAAGTGTTTAGAAGTAGAACGCCTCTTGCACGCCGATGTTAAAATTAAAACGTTCATGGTGGTTTTCTGATTTTCTTTTCAAATTTTGAAAATTTCAACCCGTAATAAACGTGTAAAATTATTTTGTATACTTCCTTTTTTAGAAAAAACATGCTTTCAGCAATTGTAGACCGGAAATATTTTTCACTTAGTGTGAAATTCGTTACACCAAAATTCGTGTACGTTTGCCGGACAGCGAGGCAGTAGCAAATTTAATATAGCCATTGTAAAGTAAAAAACATAAAAGATTGTTAATTGTTTCACAGTATTGTAAAATTTCTGTGATGCTGAGTTTTTGAACACTTGAAGGAGATGGTTGTTAACACATCGTGTTCAGGTTTAGAACATCATTGTTAATGATATGAACACTAGTGTTAACAATATGAACACTAGCCGTTCAAATTTGAACACCGACATGTACATTTTGAACGCGTAAAGACGCGTCTAGCGTCCGCTATTTTTACAGTGCAGATGGAGAGGTAATATTGGATAATGTAGTATCTTGAGTTTCATTCAGAACTTTCGTCAGTTCTTGTCACTCACTCCAAGATCAGTGGGTCCAAACAGTCGCTCTGTCTCAATGGCTTGTCCTTAATGGTTAGAAGCACTGTGTTCTGCAAGCCAATAATCAGACTGCCACGTGTCTCTCTTGCAACGACACGCTTTGGATCAACACTGCCAGTATTTTATCCAGAAAAGCTAAAAGTTAGGTTTTCCGTGGGCATATTTATGGTATTGATATAGCCGAACAGCACATTGACGCTAAGCCTTTACACACATCAAATAACAGTCGCATCAGCCTTGCATACTAATTAGGTTATAAAAAAAGCCGAAAACAAAGATGGCACTGTTTTGTTCAAAAGCAAACTTGCTGCAAATATTTCGAAACGTCTGACTCACCTTAATAAGGAACAATACCTGCCGAATGTCATTGTCATTGTATATATGTAATGTTAAGTGCCCATCCCTGTTAAACGTTATCCCTGTTCATTATTCTCCGAAGGCAATAACATGTGACCTTTTTGCAAGGTAATATAATTTCAAAGTGTTCATGATATCGAGAGCAAAGTAACATAATTTTTTTAATGAAGGTTTATACGCTGAACGTTTCTCTCTAGTATCTTGGAGTTGATAACACAATTTTGAAAATGTAGATTAATATTTCTGACATTACGTACTTGACAATGTTACATTTTTCATAGTTATTTTTGTTGTGACGTACTTGACAAACTTGTTTGGAAATTGGGTGTTTTCTTAATCGCATAGAGAAGCATATGGTTACTAACTAGTCAATACTGTTATTGTAAATGCAAATACAGTCACAAAACCAAAATACGTTCGGCGGTTTACACCATCATGTATTCAAAGTTTAGGAACGAAGGGAAAACCAGATCAAGTTGATTTCGGGCATTAAAATCGCTAAATCAAAGTAATGATATTGTATTGTTCATATTTTCTTTTGGTCCGTTCCTATTTTAATATTTCGTCCGAAAATTGAATGATTGACACATGATTTTATAAATATACTCGAATCAAATCAAGGCATCACGAATTGTGGGCGGTGCAAACATAAGACTTGCTCTGCATTCGTTCTTGTTTTTGCATATCAATTAGTTGAGAATACACCACCTTGATATATAGCAGACAAGTATTTGATAGAAAACAGAAACCCTTGGTTCAGTGGCAAGCATTACACAGCAAAGTAAGTATTCTTTAACAGTTTTGATAATATTGAGTGATTCTTGGGGGATTTTCACGCATCACTAGCTGATCAAACATTTATTATAATCGCACTTAGTTTATCATTATTTTGTTTCCCAACGTAGCGTAGTAGACATGGACTGACCATTAGCCTGGTCTGTATGGCTATACAGCTTTCAAATAGGTGATAAGCAAGCAATATTTCAAAACTTTAGGGTAGATACTTCTATGGTGATCATTTGATATTCATTGTTTCTCTCGAAATCGATTTTGAAGAACTGCAGAGTCCGTCCCAACATTTTTCTAATTGCGCATTAAATAATTTTATGTCGAAAATGTGCAATCATATTACGTACACTCGCGTCATTGTGGATGATTGAATATTTACTATGTGTTTTCTTGCTGCACCAACACTTAGGACTCATCATTAGAACGCAGTCACACTATAACAAGACGTCACTATGCGATGGTTTATGTTCCTGAGACTGGTCGTATCTGTTGTAATTCCATTCACAGGTATGTGTTCCGAAAACCATTATAATATTTGGTCATTTGCACTGTATCTTACTACTTTAAAGTGTACTTTGTCAACTTGTTTGAGAAATATATGTCAGGCGTATCTGTAGATGGGTAAATTTTAAGCTCGAAAATATGCAACTTTAAGGAACCATTACTTTAAAATACATTCTGTTGAAAGGTTTGCATAGCGAGTCTTCACAAAATTATTCATTCCAATTAGGATAGAGATTGAAGTTATATCTTGCATGACATTCTTTCCTGTTGATAGACAAATTACGATCAACAATACATTCAATAACGTTGATTGAGGGAAAAGATTATGCAGGTTTTCATTGATATAACTCACAAATACCAGATTAAAAATTATTGTTCAAACTTGAAATGAAGTCAGTTATCATCAGGGTATCATAGAAACCAGAATGTAATTTTTTTCCGTCTATTTCATTTTAGATAGCACGTAATCTTTCAACGCAAGTAAATACTCTTACAGGCATCGTCCAAAAGGACATGCACTAATGCTTAGGCATATTTACGGATTAGCTGTGTCCATTCGCATTTCCATACCACCCACCCGCCATGGAATTATCAGGCCGTTTCTTGGCCAAAGAATGGTCCCGAGCTATGCTATTATTGTCATGGCTCAGTGATTGGAAAAAAAAACTTCTAGAGAACGCTCCCTGTGCACATTTTCTATGGAAACGGTTGCTAGATTACGCGTTCAGTATCTGGACTCTCCGTACTGATAATATAATGTTATTTTTAACTTCAAAAATACTTTTCATGACACTATAAAATTCACTATGAGAGTAATACAGAGCTCTCTGCCTTTGCTTGATGTAAAACTTGAGATCGACGAAAAAGGAAAAATTCAAACGGACCTGTACAAAAACCCTACAGACACAAACCAGTACCTGGAATTCAATTCCGCCCATCTTTGTCACATAAAATCTACATTCGATAGCCCTTAGGGTTTGCAGAATATACTGTAGAACGGAATGGAGAGACCAACGACTTTCGGAACTCCACACCTATCTTGTACATCGGACACTGCATAAAAACCTATAATACTGACTATATTAACATGGATTATTGCCTGTATTTTAGCTGAAGAGTGCATATACAGATGATACAGTCAAGAATCCATTTTTTGTGTTCAGCAAGTCTGTATTCATGTGGATTCATGTGAATTCACGTGTATTATACTATAATACAGGCAACTCATTAATGTGAATTTATCTGAATTATCAGGTTTTCATGCAGTGGGAGTTATCCCATTACACTAGAATTCAATCAAAACCATCTCGCTAGATTCATCCCTACAACCTAGCTATTCCAATATAATAACAAGACAAAGAAAACAAGCAATTTTCGATCTATGGCAACCAAACCTCAAAACAATCGTCCAATCAAACTTCGATACTCGCCAAAAATCTAAACAATATACCAAGGCCATTCCCATCCTGTCGATAATATGATATCGTGAAACACAAACTTGAGGGGTCTGTTGGTGAACAATAACTTTAAAACTTCAAGGACGGAAGTTGAGTTGCCCAGGGGTTGTAACGTCTGTAAACAGAGCGTTAACACGAAAAACTTTAACAGTACAACTGACAACACTATTTATTCTCTAAGAAAAAGGCTTGCTTGTACAAGCAACAACATAATGTATTTCATAACTTGCAGACGATGCAAAAAACCCAATACAGTGGTGAACAAGACTGCACTTAGGCTTCGCTTTAATAACCATCTTTCTACGATACGTCATAAAAAATACACCCCTGTAACATTACATTTTAATCAGAAAGAACATATCATTGATGATGTTTCAATGAAATGTATCCATACAAGTCAAGAAACAAGATGATGAATTTCGCAAATAACTTTGCGTTTACCTGTAAAGCGCCCTCTATACGCCCTACCAAACTGTATAAATTCAGGTTTTCCTTTGTTCTCACTGATACCGTTTTCCATCACCTGGTATCATCAAGATGAGTCCCATAGCTTATCTGGTAGGTTCTTTTTCTGTATGCATGACATGTCTTTTCGATTCAGATAGCAGTGTAATATTTTGATAATTAAATAACTTCTATTCTGCATCTGTATCACACGCTACATTTTCAAATCTTCTAAACAAGCAATGCCATTTATCTGACTTCTGTGTACGCTCAAGCGAACAGATTCCACTGTTATCCTTGCGATTGACAGGTATATTGAGATTTGTATATTTCATTACTCTAGATGTACCAGAAGAAGTTCTAGCTATAGAGCGAAACGTCGTACGCAAGAAATACATCTAAGTATAGACAAAACAACCAAAGTATGAACCTGTTGTTCTTTTTAGATTAGAGAGAGAGAGAGAGAGAGAGAGAGAGAGAGAGAGAGAGAGAGAGAGAGAGAGAGAGAGATGCACAGACAGATAACAAATCTAAATTAAGGCCCCAGGCGAGTTATGGTGACGTCAGGTGGTACTGGCTGTTGCTTGCCAAGATACGGTTTGATCACTCCAGATGACCGAGTGGGACAAGTGGACATGCCAATGGACATAGCTATTCCATAAGCATGTCTCAGTATAAATCTATTTCCTTTTGGACGATGCCTATTAGGAGAATTGATTTGCGCTGAAAGGTTACGTGCTGTCTGAAAAATAAATAGCCCGATAAAATGAAATTTTTATCATGGTTTCTATGATGATTATTCATTCCATGCTGATTACTCACTTCATTTCAAGTTTGAAAAATCATTTTTATTCTGGTTGGGAGCTTTATCATGGAAAATTGCATTATATTTACCCTCAATCAACGTTATTGAAACTATTGTAATTTGTACACTGGCTTCAGGACAGAGAAACGATTAATTTATGTGAAGAACAACTTTAAATTGCAATCTGGCGTACCCATTGCTTTGAAGCATATGACTAAAATTTTAGTGTTCTGCTTATTTTGGCCTTCTACGTCAGTCAGGTAGCTATATTGGCCAGATCATTCTGTTTAACGGTGCGGCTCTATGAATGTGTGGTCGTATCATAAAAGTTAATGCCGCCACATTGTAATCGCATTTCTTACTACTCTCAACAAATTATTGAATGTAGAATAAATATGCTAAGATAATATTTATATATGTACACAAGTTACAGCTAAAAGTCCCGTCTCCTCTACCCTTGTCTACAGTCCCTCGACATTTGTGGAGGGACCGTGCCTTGTTATTGGTGTTATAGGCAGTTTTCCCAAAACACGATTGGAACTAATTTGGATGGTGAAGTAATGCTGATTTAATCTACAAATATAATGTCATCTGCTTTTCTTTCCATATTACACACTTGTTTTTATGAGTGATTTACAATATCGTAACAGTCAGGTATAGGGCACCTAACATTTTGAGAAATTTGAAATATATGAAAATCCAATTATCCCAAACTTTGAAATTAGTTCCAATCGTGTTCCAAGAATCTAATGGACTACGGATGATACTATCCATGCGCTCCAAATATGGACATCAACTGATCCTTCCTGCGAAAATGGGAGCTTATAATAGCGATGGATTAATTTTATTACAGCTGGAAAAACACTTGAGTTGACAAGTTCGGATACATATGTGGGCGTGTTAAGACAAATACCAAAACTATCAGCTTTGACGTCATGTATCTGGATGAAAACCAGTGCATCTGGTACAAAGGCTACTCCAGTCTCCTACGCTACTTCATCCCATGATAATCAGTTCCTAATGTATTCAACCGCTAGGCTCAAGCTCTTTATCAAAGGAACCAAAGTGACCACTGACTTGAAGGTTGACGATGGTCAATGGCATCACGTGTGTGTCACATGGTCCTCAAATGGCGGCAACTGGATATATTATGATAATGGAGTCCAGTACACATCGGGTTCAGGATTGCAGAGTGGTAAATCCGTATCCGGAGGAGGAAGTCTTATACTGGGACAGGAGCAGGACAAGGTTGGAGGTGGATTTGACGCATCGCAAGCTCTCATTGGCAGTATAACAGGTTTCAATCTGTGGTCTAGAGCCCTAAATAATGATGAGATCGCAGCAGTTTGGAAGGACTGTTCCATTGGTGGCGATGTCTTTGCCTGGAATGTTGCAGATCTCAATATAAGTGGCGACGTAACAGAAACTAAGGGGGACTTTTGTGGTAAGCTTATATTTATCACTTTTTCGATAATCTACCCGGTCCGTTTGGATATTTCCTTTTTAAAGTTCTCACGAGGAATCCCCTGAACAACTTTTGTAGGGTTATAGTATTTGGTGCCTGTGTCTATGTCAATCTCGATTGGTCCACATTTTCCCACAATAATCAAAAGTTGTAGCTAATCAATTACAATATTAAGAAAATAGAAATACAGTCATTCATTACTTTGGGTTAAAAAGTATGTTTTTTATAAACGATATAGTCGTATTTACGATACAAAGGTTTCTGAACGATACTATCAGTCTATTTTCAAAGTACCTCGTCTCTCTGGTTTGCTGAAATTTTACTTTCAAAGAATGAAATAAACCACTTGAAAGTTCATTTCCCCTTTCACATCCAATTTTGTGTACCTTAAAATGAAAAATGTTGAAAAGAAGCACGCTGACATTCTGGCTATTTCCGATCGTCTAAACTGTGATGTATTTCTTGCGTATGACGTTTCGCTCTATAGATACATCTCTAGGGAGTGATGAAATGTACGGATCTCAGTACTGTACTGTACTTATAAAGTGCAAGATAAAAGTGAAATTTGCTCTATTTAGCCTACACAGAAGTTAGATGAATGATTTTGAAACTTTCAAAAAATCACTGCTTGTGTAGACGACTTTAAAAATGTAGTGTGAGATGCAAAGATAGAAGTAAATGTGACTAAATAAATATTACATTGCAACCTGGACTGGAAAGAAAGAAACAAATTTAGACGGACATTCAGCATCATTATCATGATCTATTAATACATGACGTCGAAACGCCGAATTCATTCGACAATATGAGCTACCCGGGCCACCGTGCCCTTGGAAATGGCTAAACATTGTGATTTTATGGAACAGATGGCAGGAGAAAATGAGTGCAGGCTCTGTGAAACGTTGAGTTCAAGAGTCGATTGGACTTGCGGTAATCATCGGCGACACTCATATACATCTACAAAATGTGCCATGTTAGCAAACTCGCATCACGTTCTTATGGTCAGTGAAATACGCGGCAAAAATGGTACCGACAATGGTATTGTTATGCTTTTCCTTTGAATCGATGGCATGTGCCAGGATATCGTATTCGAGCCTATAAAAGTTCATGTGTTGGTTCAAGATGTATATTTACATAAACAATGCAGGTACAGGCCCTTAATTGATTACAAGTGTCATTTACAGCAACACGGCTACAAACTGTAGCCTTGTTAGTATAAACATTATAAACTCTTCATGTTACAATACTCTCCTGTAACTCTAAAAATATTGTTTGTTTTTCCGTAAAACAGAAGATGTTCAGTTCATGCGTTGTTATTTACTGGCATAGTCACTTTCTTGTCATATATTTCAGTGCTGACGTTCTGCATCTCTTTACACACGTCAGTACTTTTTCCTATGCACAGTCCTTCGATCGACAGTCAGTGCGCCCTCTATTGGCGAATTCTACAATATGCTGATATGAATACATATGTATACATAATTTTATGAAAATTAATTTGGTTCGCCTAATTCCCTTCCACACTCTATCAGGCATTTTAATCTAAATTTTGCCCAACAACATTTTCATGTACATGTCCTTTCGAAAAACTATCGGCAAACACAATTACAATAATCCTTAAACGTTACTTAACCAGTTATGGAACATCCATTTGTTTACGAAAATGTGTAACTCTGTACCTCCGTTTTATGACCCAATGATGATTGTTAAATGAAATGGTATGTTGAACGGGAGAGCAAATGATTGTAAAGACTAACATTGGTCACAATAAGCTTAGTTGTCGTTTTGGTACTATTTTCATTATATTTGTTCAAGCACAATATCTCACTGTTACCAATAGTATATTTGAAATAATATATTCAGCTTGCCAAAACAGGATTATACAAATGAATCCTAATCGTTATTGAAAGTAACAGGACAAGGATAGCATCTCTCATGGCCATATACCGTCTGTATTTGCCAGTTAAAACATTGGAATATAGACATATATTGACATATGAAGAATAACTAGAAAATGTTTTCTGCAAAAAGAAAGAATTGAAAAGTAAAAGAAATTACACAAAATTCGCATAGTATACTTTGATCCAAAAACCTACGAAAGTGACATTGAGGAGGTTGTCAACAATTATTTATCTCATACGCCCCTTCGATTCGATTACCTGCGTGAACAAACGGTGAACCATATTTTCTGATGACTTCCTGCTATAAACATATTCTGACTGTCAGCCCCAAATAGCATCAGAATCTAGAATGTGGCGCATCAGCCAATGAGAAACCTCATC